>NW_024467111.1:0-72559 GCF_017591425.1 Ochotona curzoniae
CCATCAGCTTGTCGAGCAGATCTAGAGGGAAACCCTGTTTGGTCACTTCTTGTCCAATGTCCATGGAGCCCAGGATGATGCAATCAAGCATGTTGAGCACCCACACAAAACAAGGATGCAGATCCTCAGTCCAGGCGCTAACAACTCCACATCCAGAGACAAGTTCAGCGCCCAAGCCATTTTCAGCTACCATGCAACATGATGGCTCTGGCAGCACATATGCCTGAAAGTGTATGTGATCCCTGGGGAACTGAGTGTGTGGGTGAATGGCAATATTCGAATTGGCCAGCAGGGGTCTTCCAGTGCCAAAACGACTCCACTTGGCTCATTCACTTCACATACCATCAGCTTGTGGAGCAGATCTAGAGGGAAACCCTGTTTGGTCACTTCTTGTCCAATGTCCATGGAGCCCAGGATGATGCAATCAAGCATGTTGAGCACCCACACAAAACAAGGATGCAGATCCTCAGTCCAGGCGCTAACAACTCCACATCCAGAGACAAGTTCAGCGCCCAAGCCATTTTCAGCTACCATGCAACATGATGGCTCTGGCAGCACATATGCCTGAAAGTGTATGTGATCCCTGGGGAACTGAGTGTGTGGGTGAATGGCAATATTCGAATTGGCCAGCAGGGGTCTTCCAGTGCCAAAATGACTCCACTTGGCTCATTCACTTCACATACCATCAGCTTGTCGAGCAGATCTAGAGGGAAACCCTGTTTGGTCACTTCTTGTCCAATGTCCATGGAGCCCAGGATGATGCAATCAAGCATGTTGAGCACCCACACAAAACAAGGATGCAGATCCTCAGTCCAGGCGCTAACAACTCCACATCCAGAGACAAGTTCAGCGCCCAAGGCGGGTTAGTTACCATGCAACATGATGGCTCTGGCAGCACATATGCCTGAAAGTGTATGTGATCCCTGGGGAACTGAGTGTGTGGGTGAATGGCAATATTCGAATTGGCCAGCAGGGGTCTTCCAGTGCCAAAACGACTCCACTTGGCTCATTCACTTCACATACCATCAGCTTGTGGAGCAGATCTAGAGGGAAACCCTGTTTGGTCACTTCTTGTCCAATGTCCATGGAGCCCAGGATGATGCAATCAAGCATGTTGAGCACCCACACAAAACAAGGATGCAGATCCTCAGTCCAGGCGCTAACAACTCCACATCCAGAGACAAGTTCAGCGCCCAAGCCATTTTCAGCTACCATGCAACATGATGGCTCTGGCAGCACATATGCCTGAAAGTGTATGTGATCCCTGGGGAACTGAGTGTGTGGGTGAATGGCAATATTCGAATTGGCCAGCAGGGGTCTTCCAGTGCCAAAACGACTGCACTTGGCTCATTCACTTCACATACCATCAGCTTGTCGAGCAGATCTAGAGGGAAACCCTGTTTGGTCACTTCTTGTCCAATGTCCATGGAGCCCAGGATGATGCAATCAAGCATGTTGAGCACCCACACAAAACAAGGATGCAGATCCTCAGTCCAGGCGCTAACAACTCCACATCCAGAGACAAGTTCAGCGCCCAAGCCATTTTCAGCTACCATGCAACATGATGGCTCTGGCAGCACATATGCCTGAAAGTGTATGTGATCCCTGGGGAACTGAGTGTGTGGGTGAATGGCAATATTCGAATTGGCCAGCAGGGGTCTTCCAGTGCCAAAACGACTCCACTTGGCTCATTCACTTCACATACCATCAGCTTGTCGAGCAGATCTAGAGGGAAACCCTGTTTGGTCACTTCTTGTCCAATGTCCATGGAGCCCAGGATGATGCAATCAAGCATGTTGAGCACCCACACAAAACAAGGATGCAGATCCTCAGTCCAGGCGCTAACAACTCCACATCCAGAGACAAGTTCAGCGCCCAAGCCATTTTCAGCTACCATGCAACATGATGGCTCTGGCAGCACATATGCCTGAAAGTGTATGTGATCCCTGGGGAACTGAGTGTGTGGGTGAATGGCAATATTCGAATTGGCCAGCAGGGGTCTTCCAGTGCCAAAACGACTCCACTTGGCTCATTCACTTCACATACCATCAGCTTGTCGAGCAGATCTAGAGGGAAACCCTGTTTGGTCACTTCTTGTCCAATGTCCATGGAGCCCAGGATGATGCAATCAAGCATGTTGAGCACCCACACAAAACAAGGATGCAGATCCTCAGTCCAGGCGCTAACAACTCCACATCCAGAGACAAGTTCAGCGCCCAAGCCATTTTCAGCTACCATGCAACATGATGGCTCTGGCAGCACATATGCCTGAAAGTGTATGTGATCCCTGGGGAACTGAGTGTGTGGGTGAATGGCAATATTTGAATTGGCCAGCAGGGGTCTTCCAGTGCCAAAACGACTCCACTTGGCTCATTCACTTCACATACCATCAGCTTGTGGAGCAGATCTAGAGGGAAACCCTGTTTGGTCACTTCTTGTCCAATGTCCATGGAGCCCAGGATGATGCAATCAAGCATGTTGAGCACCCACACAAAACAAGGATGCAGATCCTCAGTCCAGGCGCTAACAACTCCACATCCAGAGACAAGTTCAGCGCCCAAGCCATTTTCAGCTACCATGCAACATGATGGCTCTGGCAGCACATATGCCTGAAAGTGTATGTGATCCCTGGGGAACTGAGTGTGTGGGTGAATGGCAATATTCGAATTGGCCAACAGGGGTCTTCCAGTGCCAAAACGACTCCACTTGGCTCATTCACTTCACATACCATCAGCTTGTCGAGCAGATCTAGAGGGAAACCCTGTTTGGTCACTTCTTGTCCAATGTCCATGGAGCCCAGGATGATGCAATCAAGCATGTTGAGCACCCACACAAAACAAGGATGCAGATCCTCAGTCCAGGCGCTAACAACTCCACATCCAGAGACAAGTTCAGCGCCCAAGCCATTTTCAGCTACCATGCAACATGATGGCTCTGGCAGCACATATGCCTGAAAGTGTATGTGATGCCTGGGGAACTGAGTGTGTGGGTGAATGGCAATATTCGAATTGGCCAGCAGGGGTCTTCCAGTGCCAAAACGACTCCACTTGGCTCATTCACTTCACATACCATCAGCTTGTGGAGCAGATCTAGAGGGAAACCCTGTTTGGTCACTTCTTGTCCAATGTCCATGGAGCCCAGGATGATGCAATCAAGCATGTTGAGCACCCACACAAAACAAGGATGCAGATCCTCAGTCCAGGCGCTAACAACTCCACATCCAGAGACAAGTTCAGCGCCCAAGCCATTTTCAGCTACCATGCAACATGATGGCTCTGGCAGCACATATGCCTGAAAGTGTATGTGATGCCTGGGGAACTGAGTGTGTGGGTGAATGGCAATATTCGAATTGGCCAGCAGGGTCTTCCAGTGCCAAAACGACTCCACTTGGCTCATTCACTTCACATACCATCAGCTTGTGGAGCAGATCTAGAGGGAAACCCTGTTTGGTCACTTCTTGTCCAATGTCCATGGAGCCCAGGATGATGCAATCAAGCATGTTGAGCACCCACACAAAACAAGGATGCAGATCCTCAGTCCAGGCGCTAACAACTCCACATCCAGAGACAAGTTCAGCGCCCAAGCCATTTTCAGCTACCATGCAACATGATGGCTCTGGCAGCACATATGCCTGAAAGTGTATGTGATGCCTGGGGAACTGAGTGTGTGGGTGAATGGCAATATTCGAATTGGCCAGCAGGGGTCTTCCAGTGCCAAAACGACTCCACTTGGCTCATTCACTTCACATACCATCAGCTTGTCGAGCAGATCTAGAGGGAAACCCTGTTTGGTCACTTCTTGTCCAATGTCCATGGAGCCCAGGATGATGCAATCAAGCATGTTGAGCACCCACACAAAACAAGGATGCAGATCCTCAGTCCAGGCGCTAACAACTCCACATCCAGAGACAAGTTCAGCGCCCAAGCCATTTTCAGCTACCATGCAACATGATGGCTCTGGCAGCACATATGCCTGAAAGTGTATGTGATGCCTGGGGAACTGAGTGTGTGGGTGAATGGCAATATTCGAATTGGCCAGCAGGGGTCTTCCAGTGCCAAAACGACTCCACTTGGCTCATTCACTTCACATACCATCAGCTTGTCGAGCAGATCTAGAGGGAAACCCTGTTTGGTCACTTCTTGTCCAATGTCCATGGAGCCCAGGATGATGCAATCAAGCATGTTGAGCACCCACACAAAACAAGGATGCAGATCCTCAGTCCAGGCGCTAACAACTCCACATCCAGAGACAAGTTCAGCGCCCAAGCCATTTTCAGCTACCATGCAACATGATGGCTCTGGCAGCACATATGCCTGAAAGTGTATGTGATGCCTGGGGAACTGAGTGTGTGGGTGAATGGCAATATTCGAATTGGCCAGCAGGGGTCTTCCAGTGCCAAAACGACTCCACTTGGCTCATTCACTTCACATACCATCAGCTTGTCGAGCAGATCTAGAGGGAAACCCTGTTTGGTCACTTCTTGTCCAATGTCCATGGAGCCCAGGATGATGCAATCAAGCATGTTGAGCACCCACACAAAACAAGGATGCAGATCCTCAGTCCAGGCGCTAACAACTCCACATCCAGAGACAAGTTCAGCGCCCAAGCCATTTTCAGCTACCATGCAACATGATGGCTCTGGCAGCACATATGCCTGAAAGTGTATGTGATCCCTGGGGAACTGAGTGTGTGGGTGAATGGCAATATTCGAATTGGCCAGCAGGGGTCTTCCAGTGCCAAAACGACTCCACTTGGCTCATTCACTTCACATACCATCAGCTTGTCGAGCAGATCTAGAGGGAAACCCTGTTTGGTCACTTCTTGTCCAATGTCCATGGAGCCCAGGATGATGCAATCAAGCATGTTGAGCACCCACACAAAACAAGGATGCAGATCCTCAGTCCAGGCGCTAACAACTCCACATCCAGAGACAAGTTCAGCGCCCAAGCCATTTTCAGCTACCATGCAACATGATGGCTCTGGCAGCACATATGCCTGAAAGTGTATGTGATCCCTGGGGAACTGAGTGTGTGGGTGAATGGCAATATTCGAATTGGCCAGCAGGGGTCTTCCAGTGCCAAAACGACTCCACTTGGCTCATTCACTTCACATACCATCAGCTTGTCGAGCAGATCTAGAGGGAAACCCTGTTTGGTCACTTCTTGTCCAATGTCCATGGAGCCCAGGATGATGCAATCAAGCATGTTGAGCACCCACACAAAACAAGGATGCAGATCCTCAGTCCAGGCGCTAACAACTCCACATCCAGAGACAAGTTCAGCGCCCAAGCCATTTTCAGCTACCATGCAACATGATGGCTCTGGCAGCACATATGCCTGAAAGTGTATGTGATCCCTGGGGAACTGAGTGTGTGGGTGAATGGCAATATTCGAATTGGCCAGCAGGGGTCTTCCAGTGCCAAAACGACTCCACTTGGCTCATTCACTTCACATACCATCAGCTTGTCGAGCAGATCTAGAGGGAAACCCTGTTTGGTCACTTCTTGTCCAATGTCCATGGAGCCCAGGATGATGCAATCAAGCATGTTGAGCACCCACACAAAACAAGGATGCAGATCCTCAGTCCAGGCGCTAACAACTCCACATCCAGAGACAAGTTCAGCGCCCAAGCCATTTTCAGCTACCATGCAACATGATGGCTCTGGCAGCACATATGCCTGAAAGTGTATGTGATCCCTGGGGAACTGAGTGTGTGGGTGAATGGCAATATTCGAATTGGCCAGCAGGGGTCTTCCAGTGCCAAAACGACTCCACTTGGCTCATTCACTTCACATACCATCAGCTTGTCGAGCAGATCTAGAGGGAAACCCTGTTTGGTCACTTCTTGTCCAATGTCCATGGAGCCCAGGATGATGCAATCAAGCATGTTGAGCACCCACACAAAACAAGGATGCAGATCCTCAGTCCAGGCGCTAACAACTCCACATCCAGAGACAAGTTCAGCGCCCAAGCCATTTTCAGCTACCATGCAACATGATGGCTCTGGCAGCACATATGCCTGAAAGTGTATGTGATCCCTGGGGAACTGAGTGTGTGGGTGAATGGCAATATTCGAATTGGCCAGCAGGGGTCTTCCAGTGCCAAAACGACTCCACTTGGCTCATTCACTTCACATACCATCAGCTTGTCGAGCAGATCTAGAGGGAAACCCTGTTTGGTCACTTCTTGTCCAATGTCCATGGAGCCCAGGATGATGCAATCAAGCATGTTGAGCACCCACACAAAACAAGGATGCAGATCCTCAGTCCAGGCGCTAACAACTCCACATCCAGAGACAAGTTCAGCGCCCAAGCCATTTTCAGCTACCATGCAACATGATGGCTCTGGCAGCACATATGCCTGAAAGTGTATGTGATCCTGGGGAACTGAGTGTGTGGGTGAATGGCAATATTCGAATTGGCCAGCAGGGGTCTTCCAGTGCCAAAACGACTCCACTTGGCTCATTCACTTCACATACCATCAGCTTGTCGAGCAGATCTAGAGGGAAACCCTGTTTGGTCACTTCTTGTCCAATGTCCATGGAGCCCAGGATGATGCAATCAAGCATGTTGAGCACCCACACAAAACAAGGATGCAGATCCTCAGTCCAGGCGCTAACAACTCCACATCCAGAGACAAGTTCAGCGCCCAAGCCATTTTCAGCTACCATGCAACATGATGGCTCTGGCAGCACATATGCCTGAAAGTGTATGTGATCCCTGGGGAACTGAGTGTGTGGGTGAATGGCAATATTCGAATTGGCCAGCAGGGGTCTTCCAGTGCCAAAACGACTCCACTTGGCTCATTCACTTCACATACCATCAGCTTGTCGAGCAGATCTAGAGGGAAACCCTGTTTGGTCACTTCTTGTCCAATGTCCATGGAGCCCAGGATGATGCAATCAAGCATGTTGAGCACCCACACAAAACAAGGATGCAGATCCTCAGTCCAGGCGCTAACAACTCCACATCCAGAGACAAGTTCAGCGCCCAAGCCATTTTCAGCTACCATGCAACATGATGGCTCTGGCAGCACATATGCCTGAAAGTGTATGTGATCCCTGGGGAACTGAGTGTGTGGGTGAATGGCAATATTCGAATTGGCCAGCAGGGGTCTTCCAGTGCCAAAACGACTCCACTTGGCTCATTCACTTCACATACCATCAGCTTGTCGAGCAGATCTAGAGGGAAACCCTGTTTGGTCACTTCTTGTCCAATGTCCATGGAGCCCAGGATGATGCAATCAAGCATGTTGAGCACCCACACAAAACAAGGATGCAGATCCTCAGTCCAGGCGCTAACAACTCCACATCCAGAGACAAGTTCAGCGCCCAAGCCATTTTCAGCTACCATGCAACATGATGGCTCTGGCAGCACATATGTCAGAAAGTGTATGTGATCCTGAGGGAACTGAGTGTGTGGGTGAATGGCAATATTCGAATTGGCCAGCAGGGGTCTTCCAGTGCCAAAACGACTCCACTTGGCTCATTCACTTCACATACCATCAGCTTGTCGAGCAGATCTAGAGGGAAACCCTGTTTGGTCACTTCTTGTCCAATGTCCATGGAGCCCAGGATGATGCAATCAAGCATGTTGAGCACCCACACAAAACAAGGATGCAGATCCTCAGTCCAGGCGCTAACAACTCCACATCCAGAGACAAGTTCAGCGCCCAAGCCATTTTCAGCTACCATGCAACATGATGGCTCTGGCAGCACATATGCCTGAAAGTGTATGTGATCCCTGGGGAACTGAGTGTGTGGGTGAATGGCAATATTCGAATTGGCCAGCAGGGTCTTCCAGTGCCAAAACGACTCCACTTGGCTCATTCACTTCACATACCATCAGCTTGTCGAGCAGATCTAGAGGGAAACCCTGTTTGGTCACTTCTTGTCCAATGTCCATGGAGCCCAGGATGATGCAATCAAGCATGTTGAGCACCCACACAAAACAAGGATGCAGATCCTCAGTCCAGGCGCTAACAACTCCACATCCAGAGACAAGTTCAGCGCCCAAGCCATTTTCAGCTACCATGCAACATGATGGCTCTGGCAGCACATATGCCTGAAAGTGTATGTGATCCCTGGGGAACTGAGTGTGTGGGTGAATGGCAATATTCGAATTGGCCAGCAGGGTCTTCCAGTGCCAAAACGACTCCACTTGGCTCATTCACTTCACATACCATCAGCTTGTCGAGCAGATCTAGAGGGAAACCCTGTTTGGTCACTTCTTGTCCAATGTCCATGGAGCCCAGGATGATGCAATCAAGCATGTTGAGCACCCACACAAAACAAGGATGCAGATCCTCAGTCCAGGCGCTAACAACTCCACATCCAGAGACAAGTTCAGCGCCCAAGCCATTTTCAGCTACCATGCAACATGATGGCTCTGGCAGCACATATGCCTGAAAGTGTATGTGATCCCTGGGGAACTGAGTGTGTGGGTGAATGGCAATATTCGAATTGGCCAGCAGGGGTCTTCCAGTGCCAAAACGACTCCACTTGGCTCATTCACTTCACATACCATCAGCTTGTCGAGCAGATCTAGAGGGAAACCCTGTTTGGTCACTTCTTGTCCAATGTCCATGGAGCCCAGGATGATGCAATCAAGCATGTTGAGCACCCACACAAAACAAGGATGCAGATCCTCAGTCCAGGCGCTAACAACTCCACATCCAGAGACAAGTTCAGCGCCCAAGCCATTTTCAGCTACCATGCAACATGATGGCTCTGGCAGCACATATGCCTGAAAGTGTATGTGATCCCTGGGGAACTGAGTGTGTGGGTGAATGGCAATATTCGAATTGGCCAGCAGGGTCTTCCAGTGCCAAAACGACTCCACTTGGCTCATTCACTTCACATACCATCAGCTTGTCGAGCAGATCTAGAGGGAAACCCTGTTTGGTCACTTCTTGTCCAATGTCCATGGAGCCCAGGATGATGCAATCAAGCATGTTGAGCACCCACACAAAACAAGGATGCAGATCCTCAGTCCAGGCGCTAACAACTCCACATCCAGAGACAAGTTCAGCGCCCAAGCCATTTTCAGCTACCATGCAACATGATGGCTCTGGCAGCACATATGCCTGAAAGTGTATGTGATCCCTGGGGAACTGAGTGTGTGGGTGAATGGCAATATTCGAATTGGCCAGCAGGGGTCTTCCAGTGCCAAAACGACTCCACTTGGCTCATTCACTTCACATACCATCAGCTTGTCGAGCAGATCTAGAGGGAAACCCTGTTTGGTCACTTCTTGTCCAATGTCCATGGAGCCCAGGATGATGCAATCAAGCATGTTGAGCACCCACACAAAACAAGGATGCAGATCCTCAGTCCAGGCGCTAACAACTCCACATCCAGAGACAAGTTCAGCGCCCAAGCCATTTTCAGCTACCATGCAACATGATGGCTCTGGCAGCACATATGCCTGAAAGTGTATGTGATCCCTGGGGAACTGAGTGTGTGGGTGAATGGCAATATTCGAATTGGCCAGCAGGGGTCTTCCAGTGCCAAAACGACTCCACTTGGCTCATTCACTTCACATACCATCAGCTTGTCGAGCAGATCTAGAGGGAAACCCTGTTTGGTCACTTCTTGTCCAATGTCCATGGAGCCCAGGATGATGCAATCAAGCATGTTGAGCACCCACACAAAACAAGGATGCAGATCCTCAGTCCAGGCGCTAACAACTCCACATCCAGAGACAAGTTCAGCGCCCAAGCCATTTTCAGCTACCATGCAACATGATGGCTCTGGCAGCACATATGCCTGAAAGTGTATGTGATCCCTGGGGAACTGAGTGTGTGGGTGAATGGCAATATTCGAATTGGCCAGCAGGGGTCTTCCAGTGCCAAAACGACTCCACTTGGCTCATTCACTTCACATACCATCAGCTTGTCGAGCAGATCTAGAGGGAAACCCTGTTTGGTCACTTCTTGTCCAATGTCCATGGAGCCCAGGATGATGCAATCAAGCATGTTGAGCACCCACACAAAACAAGGATGCAGATCCTCAGTCCAGGCGCTAACAACTCCACATCCAGAGACAAGTTCAGCGCCCAAGCCATTTTCAGCTACCATGCAACATGATGGCTCTGGCAGCACATATGCCTGAAAGTGTATGTGATCCCTGGGGAACTGAGTGTGTGGGTGAATGGCAATATTCGAATTGGCCAGCAGGGTCTTCCAGTGCCAAAACGACTCCACTTGGCTCATTCACTTCACATACCATCAGCTTGTCGAGCAGATCTAGAGGGAAACCCTGTTTGGTCACTTCTTGTCCAATGTCCATGGAGCCCAGGATGATGCAATCAAGCATGTTGAGCACCCACACAAAACAAGGATGCAGATCCTCAGTCCAGGCGCTAACAACTCCACATCCAGAGACAAGTTCAGCGCCCAAGCCATTTTCAGCTACCATGCAACATGATGGCTCTGGCAGCACATATGCCTGAAAGTGTATGTGATCCCTGGGGAACTGAGTGTGTGGGTGAATGGCAATATTCGAATTGGCCAGCAGGGTCTTCCAGTGCCAAAACGACTCCACTTGGCTCATTCACTTCACATACCATCAGCTTGTCGAGCAGATCTAGAGGGAAACCCTGTTTGGTCACTTCTTGTCCAATGTCCATGGAGCCCAGGATGATGCAATCAAGCATGTTGAGCACCCACACAAAACAAGGATGCAGATCCTCAGTCCAGGCGCTAACAACTCCACATCCAGAGACAAGTTCAGCGCCCAAGCCATTTTCAGCTACCATGCAACATGATGGCTCTGGCAGCACATATGCCTGAAAGTGTATGTGATCCCTGGGGAACTGAGTGTGTGGGTGAATGGCAATATTCGAATTGGCCAGCAGGGGTCTTCCAGTGCCAAAACGACTCCACTTGGCTCATTCACTTCACATACCATCAGCTTGTCGAGCAGATCTAGAGGGAAACCCTGTTTGGTCACTTCTTGTCCAATGTCCATGGAGCCCAGGATGATGCAATCAAGCATGTTGAGCACCCACACAAAACAAGGATGCAGATCCTCAGTCCAGGCGCTAACAACTCCACATCCAGAGACAAGTTCAGCGCCCAAGCCATTTTCAGCTACCATGCAACATGATGGCTCTGGCAGCACATATGCCTGAAAGTGTATGTGATCCCTGGGGAACTGAGTGTGTGGGTGAATGGCAATATTCGAATTGGCCAGCAGGGTCTTCCAGTGCCAAAACGACTCCACTTGGCTCATTCACTTCACATACCATCAGCTTGTCGAGCAGATCTAGAGGGAAACCCTGTTTGGTCACTTCTTGTCCAATGTCCATGGAGCCCAGGATGATGCAATCAAGCATGTTGAGCACCCACACAAAACAAGGATGCAGATCCTCAGTCCAGGCGCTAACAACTCCACATCCAGAGACAAGTTCAGCGCCCAAGCCATTTTCAGCTACCATGCAACATGATGGCTCTGGCAGCACATATGCCTGAAAGTGTATGTGATCCTGGGGAACTGAGTGTGTGGGTGAATGGCAATATTCGAATTGGCCAGCATGGGTCTTCCAGTGCCAAAACGACTCCACTTGGCTCATTCACTTCACATACCATCAGCTTGTCGAGCAGATCTAGAGGGAAACCCTGTTTGGTCACTTCTTGTCCAATGTCCATGGAGCCCAGGATGATGCAATCAAGCATGTTGAGCACCCACACAAAACAAGGATGCAGATCCTCAGTCCAGGCGCTAACAACTCCACATCCAGAGACAAGTTCAGCGCCCAAGCCATTTTCAGCTACCATGCAACATGATGGCTCTGGCAGCACATATGCCTGAAAGTGTATGTCACCCCTGGGGAACTGAGTGTGTGGGTGAATGGCAATATTCGAATTGGCCAGCAGGGTCTTCCAGTGCCAAAACGACTCCACTTGGCTCATTCACTTCACATACCATCAGCTTGTCGAGCAGATCTAGAGGGAAACCCTGTTTGGTCACTTCTTGTCCAATGTCCATGGAGCCCAGGATGATGCAATCAAGCATGTTGAGCACCCACACAAAACAAGGATGCAGATCCTCAGTCCAGGCGCTAACAACTCCACATCCAGAGACAAGTTCAGCGCCCAAGCCATTTTCAGCTACCATGCAACATGATGGCTCTGGCAGCACATATGCCTGAAAGTGTATGTGATCCCTGGGGAACTGAGTGTGTGGGTGAATGGCAATATTCGAATTGGCCAGCAGGGTCTTCCAGTGCCAAAACGACTCCACTTGGCTCATTCACTTCACATACCATCAGCTTGTCGAGCAGATCTAGAGGGAAACCCTGTTTGGTCACTTCTTGTCCAATGTCCATGGAGCCCAGGATGATGCAATCAAGCATGTTGAGCACCCACACAAAACAAGGATGCAGATCCTCAGTCCAGGCGCTAACAACTCCACATCCAGAGACAAGTTCAGCGCCCAAGCCATTTTCAGCTACCATGCAACATGATGGCTCTGGCAGCACATATGCCTGAAAGTGTATGTGATCCCTGGGGAACTGAGTGTGTGGGTGAATGGCAATATTCGAATTGGCCAGCAGGGGTCTTCCAGTGCCAAAACGACTCCACTTGGCTCATTCACTTCACATACCATCAGCTTGTCGAGCAGATCTAGAGGGAAACCCTGTTTGGTCACTTCTTGTCCAATGTCCATGGAGCCCAGGATGATGCAATCAAGCATGTTGAGCACCCACACAAAACAAGGATGCAGATCCTCAGTCCAGGCGCTAACAACTCCACATCCAGAGACAAGTTCAGCGCCCAAGCCATTTTCAGCTACCATGCAACATGATGGCTCTGGCAGCACATATGCCTGAAAGTGTATGTGATCCCTGGGGAACTGAGTGTGTGGGTGAATGGCAATATTCGAATTGGCCAGCAGGGGTCTTCCAGTGCCAAAACGACTCCACTTGGCTCATTCACTTCACATACCATCAGCTTGTCGAGCAGATCTAGAGGGAAACCCTGTTTGGTCACTTCTTGTCCAATGTCCATGGAGCCCAGGATGATGCAATCAAGCATGTTGAGCACCCACACAAAACAAGGATGCAGATCCTCAGTCCAGGCGCTAACAACTCCACATCCAGAGACAAGTTCAGCGCCCAAGCCATTTTCAGCTACCATGCAACATGATGGCTCTGGCAGCACATATGCCTGAAAGTGTATGTGATCCCTGGGGAACTGAGTGTGTGGGTGAATGGCAATATTCGAATTGGCCAGCATGGGTCTTCCAGTGCCAAAACGACTCCACTTGGCTCATTCACTTCACATACCATCAGCTTGTCGAGCAGATCTAGAGGGAAACCCTGTTTGGTCACTTCTTGTCCAATGTCCATGGAGCCCAGGATGATGCAATCAAGCATGTTGAGCACCCACACAAAACAAGGATGCAGATCCTCAGTCCAGGCGCTAACAACTCCACATCCAGAGACAAGTTCAGCGCCCAAGCCATTTTCAGCTACCATGCAACATGATGGCTCTGGCAGCACATATGCCTGAAAGTGTATGTGATCCCTGGGGAACTGAGTGTGTGGGTGAATGGCAACTTTCGAATTGGCCAGCATGGGTCTTCCAGTGCCAAAACGACTCCACTTGGCTCATTCACTTCACATACCATCAGCTTGTCGAGCAGATCTAGAGGGAAACCCTGTTTGGTCACTTCTTGTCCAATGTCCATGGAGCCCAGGATGATGCAATCAAGCATGTTGAGCACCCACACAAAACAAGGATGCAGATCCTCAGTCCAGGCGCTAACAACTCCACATCCAGAGACAAGTTCAGCGCCCAAGCCATTTTCAGCTACCATGCAACATGATGGCTCTGGCAGCACATATGCCTGAAAGTGTATGTGATCCCTGGGGAACTGAGTGTGTGGGTGAATGGCAATATTCGAATTGGCCAGCAGGGGTCTTCCAGTGCCAAAACGACTCCACTTGGCTCATTCACTTCACATACCATCAGCTTGTCGAGCAGATCTAGAGGGAAACCCTGTTTGGTCACTTCTTGTCCAATGTCCATGGAGCCCAGGATGATGCAATCAAGCATGTTGAGCACCCACACAAAACAAGGATGCAGATCCTCAGTCCAGGCGCTAACAACTCCACATCCAGAGACAAGTTCAGCGCCCAAGCCATTTTCAGCTACCATGCAACATGATGGCTCTGGCAGCACATATGCCTGAAAGTGTATGTGATGCCTGGGGAACTGAGTGTGTGGGTGAATGGCAATATTCGAATTGGCCAGCAGGGGTCTTCCAGTGCCAAAACGACTCCACTTGGCTCATTCACTTCACATACCATCAGCTTGTCGAGCAGATCTAGAGGGAAACCCTGTTTGGTCACTTCTTGTCCAATGTCCATGGAGCCCAGGATGATGCAATCAAGCATGTTGAGCACCCACACAAAACAAGGATGCAGATCCTCAGTCCAGGCGCTAACAACTCCACATCCAGAGACAAGTTCAGCGCCCAAGCCATTTTCAGCTACCATGCAACATGATGGCTCTGGCAGCACATATGCCTGAAAGTGTATGTGATCCCTGGGGAACTGAGTGTGTGGGTGAATGGCAATATTCGAATTGGCCAGCATGGGTCTTCCAGTGCCAAAACGACTCCACTTGGCTCATTCACTTCACATACCATCAGCTTGTCGAGCAGATCTAGAGGGAAACCCTGTTTGGTCACTTCTTGTCCAATGTCCATGGAGCCCAGGATGATGCAATCAAGCATGTTGAGCACCCACACAAAACAAGGATGCAGATCCTCAGTCCAGGCGCTAACAACTCCACATCCAGAGACAAGTTCAGCGCCCAAGCCATTTTCAGCTACCATGCAACATGATGGCTCTGGCAGCACATATGCCTGAAAGTGTATGTGATCCCTGGGGAACTGAGTGTGTGGGTGAATGGCAATATTCGAATTGGCCAGCATGGGTCTTCCAGTGCCAAAACGACTCCACTTGGCTCATTCACTTCACATACCATCAGCTTGTCGAGCAGATCTAGAGGGAAACCCTGTTTGGTCACTTCTTGTCCAATGTCCATGGAGCCCAGGATGATGCAATCAAGCATGTTGAGCACCCACACAAAACAAGGATGCAGATCCTCAGTCCAGGCGCTAACAACTCCACATCCAGAGACAAGTTCAGCGCCCAAGCCATTTTCAGCTACCATGCAACATGATGGCTCTGGCAGCACATATGCCTGAAAGTGTATGTGATCCCTGGGGAACTGAGTGTGTGGGTGAATGGCAATATTCGAATTGGCCAGCATGGGTCTTCCAGTGCCAAAACGACTCCACTTGGCTCATTCACTTCACATACCATCAGCTTGTCGAGCAGATCTAGAGGGAAACCCTGTTTGGTCACTTCTTGTCCAATGTCCATGGAGCCCAGGATGATGCAATCAAGCATGTTGAGCACCCACACAAAACAAGGATGCAGATCCTCAGTCCAGGCGCTAACAACTCCACATCCAGAGACAAGTTCAGCGCCCAAGCCATTTTCAGCTACCATGCAACATGATGGCTCTGGCAGCACATATGCCTGAAAGTGTATGTGATGCAGGGGAACTGAGTGTGTGGGTGAATGGCAATATTCGAATTGGCCAGCATGGGTCTTCCAGTGCCAAAACGACTCCACTTGGCTCATTCACTTCACATACCATCAGCTTGTCGAGCAGATCTAGAGGGAAACCCTGTTTGGTCACTTCTTGTCCAATGTCCATGGAGCCCAGGATGATGCAATCAAGCATGTTGAGCACCCACACAAAACAAGGATGCAGATCCTCAGTCCAGGCGCTAACAACTCCACATCCAGAGACAAGTTCAGCGCCCAAGCCATTTTCAGCTACCATGCAACATGATGGCTCTGGCAGCACATATGCCTGAAAGTGTATGTGATCCCTGGGGAACTGAGTGTGTGGGTGAATGGCAATATTCGAATTGGCCAGCATGGGTCTTCCAGTGCCAAAACGACTCCACTTGGCTCATTCACTTCACATACCATCAGCTTGTCGAGCAGATCTAGAGGGAAACCCTGTTTGGTCACTTCTTGTCCAATGTCCATGGAGCCCAGGATGATGCAATCAAGCATGTTGAGCACCCACACAAAACAAGGATGCAGATCCTCAGTCCAGGCGCTAACAACTCCACATCCAGAGACAAGTTCAGCGCCCAAGCCATTTTCAGCTACCATGCAACATGATGGCTCTGGCAGCACATATGCCTGAAAGTGTATGTGATCCCTGGGGAACTGAGTGTGTGGGTGAATGGCAATATTCGAATTGGCCAGCATGGGTCTTCCAGTGCCAAAACGACTCCACTTGGCTCATTCACTTCACATACCATCAGCTTGTCGAGCAGATCTAGAGGGAAACCCTGTTTGGTCACTTCTTGTCCAATGTCCATGGAGCCCAGGATGATGCAATCAAGCATGTTGAGCACCCACACAAAACAAGGATGCAGATCCTCAGTCCAGGCGCTAACAACTCCACATCCAGAGACAAGTTCAGCGCCCAAGCCATTTTCAGCTACCATGCAACATGATGGCTCTGGCAGCACATATGCCTGAAAGTGTATGTGATCCCTGGGGAACTGAGTGTGTGGGTGAATGGCAATATTCGAATTGGCCAGCATGGGTCTTCCAGTGCCAAAACGACTCCACTTGGCTCATTCACTTCACATACCATCAGCTTGTCGAGCAGATCTAGAGGGAAACCCTGTTTGGTCACTTCTTGTCCAATGTCCATGGAGCCCAGGATGATGCAATCAAGCATGTTGAGCACCCACACAAAACAAGGATGCAGATCCTCAGTCCAGGCGCTAACAACTCCACATCCAGAGACAAGTTCAGCGCCCAAGCCATTTTCAGCTACCATGCAACATGATGGCTCTGGCAGCACATATGCCTGAAAGTGTATGTGATCCCTGGGGAACTGAGTGTGTTGGTGAATGGCAACTTTCGAATTGGCCAGCAGGGGTCTTCCAGTGCCAAAACGACTCCACTTGGCTCATTCACTTCACATACCATCAGCTTGTCGAGCAGATCTAGAGGGAAACCCTGTTTGGTCACTTCTTGTCCAATGTCCATGGAGCCCAGGATGATGCAATCAAGCATGTTGAGCACCCACACAAAACAAGGATGCAGATCCTCAGTCCAGGCGCTAACAACTCCACATCCAGAGACAAGTTCAGCGCCCAAGCCATTTTCAGCTACCATGCAACATGATGGCTCTGGCAGCACATATGCCTGAAAGTGTATGTGATCCTGGGGAACTGAGTGTGTTGGTGAATGGCAATATTCGAATTGGCCAGCATGGGTCTTCCAGTGCCAAAACGACTCCACTTGGCTCATTCACTTCACATACCATCAGCTTGTCGAGCAGATCTAGAGGGAAACCCTGTTTGGTCACTTCTTGTCCAATGTCCATGGAGCCCAGGATGATGCAATCAAGCATGTTGAGCACCCACACAAAACAAGGATGCAGATCCTCAGTCCAGGCGCTAACAACTCCACATCCAGAGACAAGTTCAGCGCCCAAGCCATTTTCAGCTACCATGCAACATGATGGCTCTGGCAGCACATATGCCTGAAAGTGTATGTGATCCCTGGGGAACTGAGTGTGTGGGTGAATGGCAATATTCGAATTGGCCAGCATGGGTCTTCCAGTGCCAAAACGACTCCACTTGGCTCATTCACTTCACATACCATCAGCTTGTCGAGCAGATCTAGAGGGAAACCCTGTTTGGTCACTTCTTGTCCAATGTCCATGGAGCCCAGGATGATGCAATCAAGCATGTTGAGCACCCACACAAAACAAGGATGCAGATCCTCAGTCCAGGCGCTAACAACTCCACATCCAGAGACAAGTTCAGCGCCCAAGCCATTTTCAGCTACCATGCAACATGATGGCTCTGGCAGCACATATGCCTGAAAGTGTATGTGATCCCTGGGGAACTGAGTGTGTTGGTGAATGGCAATATTCGAATTGGCCAGCATGGGTCTTCCAGTGCCAAAACGACTCCACTTGGCTCATTCACTTCACATACCATCAGCTTGTCGAGCAGATCTAGAGGGAAACCCTGTTTGGTCACTTCTTGTCCAATGTCCATGGAGCCCAGGATGATGCAATCAAGCATGTTGAGCACCCACACAAAACAAGGATGCAGATCCTCAGTCCAGGCGCTAACAACTCCACATCCAGAGACAAGTTCAGCGCCCAAGCCATTTTCAGCTACCATGCAACATGATGGCTCTGGCAGCACATATGCCTGAAAGTGTATGTGATCCCTGGGGAACTGAGTGTGTGGGTGAATGGCAATATTCGAATTGGCCAGCATGGGTCTTCCAGTGCCAAAACGACTCCACTTGGCTCATTCACTTCACATACCATCAGCTTGTCGAGCAGATCTAGAGGGAAACCCTGTTTGGTCACTTCTTGTCCAATGTCCATGGAGCCCAGGATGATGCAATCAAGCATGTTGAGCACCCACACAAAACAAGGATGCAGATCCTCAGTCCAGGCGCTAACAACTCCACATCCAGAGACAAGTTCAGCGCCCAAGCCATTTTCAGCTACCATGCAACATGATGGCTCTGGCAGCACATATGCCTGAAAGTGTATGTGATCCCTGGGGAACTGAGTGTGTGGGTGAATGGCAATATTCGAATTGGCCAGCATGGGTCTTCCAGTGCCAAAACGACTCCACTTGGCTCATTCACTTCACATACCATCAGCTTGTCGAGCAGATCTAGAGGGAAACCCTGTTTGGTCACTTCTTGTCCAATGTCCATGGAGCCCAGGATGATGCAATCAAGCATGTTGAGCACCCACACAAAACAAGGATGCAGATCCTCAGTCCAGGCGCTAACAACTCCACATCCAGAGACAAGTTCAGCGCCCAAGCCATTTTCAGCTACCATGCAACATGATGGCTCTGGCAGCACATATGCCTGAAATTGTATGTTGTTCATGCTGAACTGAGTGTGTGGGTGAATGGCAATATTCCAATTGGCCAGCAGGGTTCTTCCAGTGCCAAAACGACTCCACTTGGCTCATTCACTTCACATACCATCAGCTTGTCGAGCAGATCTAGAGGGAAACCCTGTTTGGTCACTTCTTGTCCAATGTCCATGGAGCCCAGGATGATGCAATCAAGCATGTTGAGCACCCACACAAAACAAGGATGCAGATCCTCAGTCCAGGCGCTAACAACTCCACATCCAGAGACAAGTTCAGCGCCCAAGCCATTTTCAGCTACCATGCAACATGATGGCTCTGGCAGCACATATGCCTGAAAGTGTATGTGATCCCTGGGGAACTGAGTGTGTGGGTGAATGGCAACTATTCGAATTGGCCAGCAGGGTCTTCCAGTGCCAAAACGACTCCACTTGGCTCATTCACTTCACATACCATCAGCTTGTCGAGCAGATCTAGAGGGAAACCCTGTTTGGTCACTTCTTGTCCAATGTCCATGGAGCCCAGGATGATGCAATCAAGCATGTTGAGCACCCACACAAAACAAGGATGCAGATCCTCAGTCCAGGCGCTAACAACTCCACATCCAGAGACAAGTTCAGCGCCCAAGCCATTTTCAGCTACCATGCAACATGATGGCTCTGGCAGCACATATGCCTGAAAGTGTATGTGATCCCTGGGGAACTGAGTGTGTGGGTGAATGGCAACATTCGAATTGGCCAGCAGGGGTCTTCCAGTGCCAAAACGACTCCACTTGGCTCATTCACTTCACATACCATCAGCTTGTCGAGCAGATCTAGAGGGAAACCCTGTTTGGTCACTTCTTGTCCAATGTCCATGGAGCCCAGGATGATGCAATCAAGCATGTTGAGCACCCACACAAAACAAGGATGCAGATCCTCAGTCCAGGCGCTAACAACTCCACATCCAGAGACAAGTTCAGCGCCCAAGCCATTTTCAGCTACCATGCAACATGATGGCTCTGGCAGCACATATGCCTGAAAGTGTATGTGATCCCTGGGGAACTGAGTGTGGGGGTGAATGGCAATATTCGAATTGGCCAGCAGGGGTCTTCCAGTGCCAAAACGACTCCACTTGGCTCATTCACTTCACATACCATCAGCTTGTCGAGCAGATCTAGAGGGAAACCCTGTTTGGTCACTTCTTGTCCAATGTCCATGGAGCCCAGGATGATGCAATCAAGCATGTTGAGCACCCACACAAAACAAGGATGCAGATCCTCAGTCCAGGCGCTAACAACTCCACATCCAGAGACAAGTTCAGCGCCCAAGCCATTTTCAGCTACCATGCAACATGATGGCTCTGGCAGCACATATGCCTGAAAGTGTATGTGATCCCTGGGGAACTGAGTGTGTGGGTGAATGGCAATATTCGAATTGGCCAGCAGGGGTCTTCCAGTGCCAAAACGACTCCACTTGGCTCATTCACTTCACATACCATCAGCTTGTCGAGCAGATCTAGAGGGAAACCCTGTTTGGTCACTTCTTGTCCAATGTCCATGGAGCCCAGGATGATGCAATCAAGCATGTTGAGCACCCACACAAAACAAGGATGCAGATCCTCAGTCCAGGCGCTAACAACTCCACATCCAGAGACAAGTTCAGCGCCCAAGCCATTTTCAGCTACCATGCAACATGATGGCTCTGGCAGCACATATGCCTGAAAGTGTATGTGATCCCTGGGGAACTGAGTGTGTGGGTGAATGGCAATATTCGAATTGGCCAGCAGGGGTCTTCCAGTGCCAAAACGACTCCACTTGGCTCATTCACTTCACATACCATCAGCTTGTCGAGCAGATCTAGAGGGAAACCCTGTTTGGTCACTTCTTGTCCAATGTCCATGGAGCCCAGGATGATGCAATCAAGCATGTTGAGCACCCACACAAAACAAGGATGCAGATCCTCAGTCCAGGCGCTAACAACTCCACATCCAGAGACAAGTTCAGCGCCCAAGCCATTTTCAGCTACCATGCAACATGATGGCTCTGGCAGCACATATGCCTGAAAGTGTATGTGATCCCTGGGGAACTGAGTGTGTGGGTGAATGGCAATATTCGAATTGGCCAGCAGGGGTCTTCCAGTGCCAAAACGACTCCACTTGGCTCATTCACTTCACATACCATCAGCTTGTCGAGCAGATCTAGAGGGAAACCCTGTTTGGTCACTTCTTGTCCAATGTCCATGGAGCCCAGGATGATGCAATCAAGCATGTTGAGCACCCACACAAAACAAGGATGCAGATCCTCAGTCCAGGCGCTAACAACTCCACATCCAGAGACAAGTTCAGCGCCCAAGCCATTTTCAGCTACCATGCAACATGATGGCTCTGGCAGCACATATGCCTGAAAGTGTATGTGATCCCTGGGGAACTGAGTGTGTGGGTGAATGGCAATATTCGAATTGGCCAGCAGGGGTCTTCCAGTGCCAAAACGACTCCACTTGGCTCATTCACTTCACATACCATCAGCTTGTCGAGCAGATCTAGAGGGAAACCCTGTTTGGTCACTTCTTGTCCAATGTCCATGGAGCCCAGGATGATGCAATCAAGCATGTTGAGCACCCACACAAAACAAGGATGCAGATCCTCAGTCCAGGCGCTAACAACTCCACATCCAGAGACAAGTTCAGCGCCCAAGCCATTTTCAGCTACCATGCAACATGATGGCTCTGGCAGCACATATGCCTGAAAGTGTATGTGATCCCTGGGGAACTGAGTGTGTGGGTGAATGGCAATATTCGAATTGGCCAGCAGGGGTCTTCCAGTGCCAAAACGACTCCACTTGGCTCATTCACTTCACATACCATCAGCTTGTCGAGCAGATCTAGAGGGAAACCCTGTTTGGTCACTTCTTGTCCAATGTCCATGGAGCCCAGGATGATGCAATCAAGCATGTTGAGCACCCACACAAAACAAGGATGCAGATCCTCAGTCCAGGCGCTAACAACTCCACATCCAGAGACAAGTTCAGCGCCCAAGCCATTTTCAGCTACCATGCAACATGATGGCTCTGGCAGCACATATGCCTGAAAGTGTATGTGATCCCTGGGGAACTGAGTGTGTGGGTGAATGGCAATATTCGAATTGGCCAGCAGGGGTCTTCCAGTGCCAAAACGACTCCACTTGGCTCATTCACTTCACATACCATCAGCTTGTCGAGCAGATCTAGAGGGAAACCCTGTTTGGTCACTTCTTGTCCAATGTCCATGGAGCCCAGGATGATGCAATCAAGCATGTTGAGCACCCACACAAAACAAGGATGCAGATCCTCAGTCCAGGCGCTAACAACTCCACATCCAGAGACAAGTTCAGCGCCCAAGCCATTTTCAGCTACCATGCAACATGATGGCTCTGGCAGCACATATGCCTGAAAGTGTATGTGATCCCTGGGGAACTGAGTGTGTGGGTGAATGGCAATATTCGAATTGGCCAGCAGGGTCTTCCAGTGCCAAAACGACTCCACTTGGCTCATTCACTTCACATACCATCAGCTTGTCGAGCAGATCTAGAGGGAAACCCTGTTTGGTCACTTCTTGTCCAATGTCCATGGAGCCCAGGATGATGCAATCAAGCATGTTGAGCACCCACACAAAACAAGGATGCAGATCCTCAGTCCAGGCGCTAACAACTCCACATCCAGAGACAAGTTCAGCGCCCAAGCCATTTTCAGCTACCATGCAACATGATGGCTCTGGCAGCACATATGCCTGAAAGTGTATGTGATCCCTGGGGAACTGAGTGTGTGGGTGAATGGCAATATTCGAATTGGCCAGCAGGGTCTTCCAGTGCCAAAACGACTCCACTTGGCTCATTCACTTCACATACCATCAGCTTGTCGAGCAGATCTAGAGGGAAACCCTGTTTGGTCACTTCTTGTCCAATGTCCATGGAGCCCAGGATGATGCAATCAAGCATGTTGAGCACCCACACAAAACAAGGATGCAGATCCTCAGTCCAGGCGCTAACAACTCCACATCCAGAGACAAGTTCAGCGCCCAAGCCATTTTCAGCTACCATGCAACATGATGGCTCTGGCAGCACATATGCCTGAAAGTGTATGTGATCCCTGGGGAACTGAGTGTGTGGGTGAATGGCAATATTCGAATTGGCCAGCATGGGTCTTCCAGTGCCAAAACGACTCCACTTGGCTCATTCACTTCACATACCATCAGCTTGTCGAGCAGATCTAGAGGGAAACCCTGTTTGGTCACTTCTTGTCCAATGTCCATGGAGCCCAGGATGATGCAATCAAGCATGTTGAGCACCCACACAAAACAAGGATGCAGATCCTCAGTCCAGGCGCTAACAACTCCACATCCAGAGACAAGTTCAGCGCCCAAGCCATTTTCAGCTACCATGCAACATGATGGCTCTGGCAGCACATATGCCTGAAAGTGTATGTGATCCCTGGGGAACTGAGTGTGTGGGTGAATGGCAATATTCGAATTGGCCAGCAGGGGTCTTCCAGTGCCAAAACGACTCCACTTGGCTCATTCACTTCACATACCATCAGCTTGTCGAGCAGATCTAGAGGGAAACCCTGTTTGGTCACTTCTTGTCCAATGTCCATGGAGCCCAGGATGATGCAATCAAGCATGTTGAGCACCCACACAAAACAAGGATGCAGATCCTCAGTCCAGGCGCTAACAACTCCACATCCAGAGACAAGTTCAGCGCCCAAGCCATTTTCAGCTACCATGCAACATGATGGCTCTGGCAGCACATATGCCTGAAAGTGTATGTGATCCCTGGGGAACTGAGTGTGTGGGTGAATGGCAATATTCGAATTGGCCAGCAGGGTCTTCCAGTGCCAAAACGACTCCACTTGGCTCATTCACTTCACATACCATCAGCTTGTCGAGCAGATCTAGAGGGAAACCCTGTTTGGTCACTTCTTGTCCAATGTCCATGGAGCCCAGGATGATGCAATCAAGCATGTTGAGCACCCACACAAAACAAGGATGCAGATCCTCAGTCCAGGCGCTAACAACTCCACATCCAGAGACAAGTTCAGCGCCCAAGCCATTTTCAGCTACCATGCAACATGATGGCTCTGGCAGCACATATGCCTGAAAGTGTATGTGATCCCTGGGGAACTGAGTGTGTGGGTGAATGGCAATATTCGAATTGGCCAGCAGGGGTCTTCCAGTGCCAAAACGACTCCACTTGGCTCATTCACTTCACATACCATCAGCTTGTCGAGCAGATCTAGAGGGAAACCCTGTTTGGTCACTTCTTGTCCAATGTCCATGGAGCCCAGGATGATGCAATCAAGCATGTTGAGCACCCACACAAAACAAGGATGCAGATCCTCAGTCCAGGCGCTAACAACTCCACATCCAGAGACAAGTTCAGCGCCCAAGCCATTTTCAGCTACCATGCAACATGATGGCTCTGGCAGCACATATGCCTGAAAGTGTATGTGATCCCTGGGGAACTGAGTGTGTGGGTGAATGGCAATATTCGAATTGGCCAGCAGGGGTCTTCCAGTGCCAAAACGACTCCACTTGGCTCATTCACTTCACATACCATCAGCTTGTCGAGCAGATCTAGAGGGAAACCCTGTTTGGTCACTTCTTGTCCAATGTCCATGGAGCCCAGGATGATGCAATCAAGCATGTTGAGCACCCACACAAAACAAGGATGCAGATCCTCAGTCCAGGCGCTAACAACTCCACATCCAGAGACAAGTTCAGCGCCCAAGCCATTTTCAGCTACCATGCAACATGATGGCTCTGGCAGCACATATGCCTGAAAGTGTATGTGATCCCTGGGGAACTGAGTGTGTGGGTGAATGGCAATATTCGAATTGGCCAGCAGGGGTCTTCCAGTGCCAAAACGACTCCACTTGGCTCATTCACTTCACATACCATCAGCTTGTCGAGCAGATCTAGAGGGAAACCCTGTTTGGTCACTTCTTGTCCAATGTCCATGGAGCCCAGGATGATGCAATCAAGCATGTTGAGCACCCACACAAAACAAGGATGCAGATCCTCAGTCCAGGCGCTAACAACTCCACATCCAGAGACAAGTTCAGCGCCCAAGCCATTTTCAGCTACCATGCAACATGATGGCTCTGGCAGCACATATGCCTGAAAGTGTATGTGATCCCTGGGGAACTGAGTGTGTGGGTGAATGGCAATATTCGAATTGGCCAGCAGGGGTCTTCCAGTGCCAAAACGACTCCACTTGGCTCATTCACTTCACATACCATCAGCTTGTCGAGCAGATCTAGAGGGAAACCCTGTTTGGTCACTTCTTGTCCAATGTCCATGGAGCCCAGGATGATGCAATCAAGCATGTTGAGCACCCACACAAAACAAGGATGCAGATCCTCAGTCCAGGCGCTAACAACTCCACATCCAGAGACAAGTTCAGCGCCCAAGCCATTTTCAGCTACCATGCAACATGATGGCTCTGGCAGCACATATGCCTGAAAGTGTATGTGATCCCTGGGGAACTGAGTGTGTGGGTGAATGGCAATATTCGAATTGGCCAGCAGGGGTCTTCCAGTGCCAAAACGACTCCACTTGGCTCATTCACTTCACATACCATCAGCTTGTCGAGCAGATCTAGAGGGAAACCCTGTTTGGTCACTTCTTGTCCAATGTCCATGGAGCCCAGGATGATGCAATCAAGCATGTTGAGCACCCACACAAAACAAGGATGCAGATCCTCAGTCCAGGCGCTAACAACTCCACATCCAGAGACAAGTTCAGCGCCCAAGCCATTTTCAGCTACCATGCAACATGATGGCTCTGGCAGCACATATGCCTGAAAGTGTATGTGATCCTGGGGAACTGAGTGTGTGGGTGAATGGCAATATTCGAATTGGCCAGCAGGGGTCTTCCAGTGCCAAAACGACTCCACTTGGCTCATTCACTTCACATACCATCAGCTTGTCGAGCAGATCTAGAGGGAAACCCTGTTTGGTCACTTCTTGTCCAATGTCCATGGAGCCCAGGATGATGCAATCAAGCATGTTGAGCACCCACACAAAACAAGGATGCAGATCCTCAGTCCAGGCGCTAACAACTCCACATCCAGAGACAAGTTCAGCGCCCAAGCCATTTTCAGCTACCATGCAACATGATGGCTCTGGCAGCACATATGCCTGAAAGTGTATGTGATCCCTGGGGAACTGAGTGTGTGGGTGAATGGCAATATTCGAATTGGCCAGCAGGGGTCTTCCAGTGCCAAAACGACTCCACTTGGCTCATTCACTTCACATACCATCAGCTTGTCGAGCAGATCTAGAGGGAAACCCTGTTTGGTCACTTCTTGTCCAATGTCCATGGAGCCCAGGATGATGCAATCAAGCATGTTGAGCACCCACACAAAACAAGGATGCAGATCCTCAGTCCAGGCGCTAACAACTCCACATCCAGAGACAAGTTCAGCGCCCAAGCCATTTTCAGCTACCATGCAACATGATGGCTCTGGCAGCACATATGCCTGAAAGTGTATGTGATCCCTGGGGAACTGAGTGTGTGGGTGAATGGCAATATTCGAATTGGCCAGCAGGGTCTTCCAGTGCCAAAACGACTCCACTTGGCTCATTCACTTCACATACCATCAGCTTGTCGAGCAGATCTAGAGGGAAACCCTGTTTGGTCACTTCTTGTCCAATGTCCATGGAGCCCAGGATGATGCAATCAAGCATGTTGAGCACCCACACAAAACAAGGATGCAGATCCTCAGTCCAGGCGCTAACAACTCCACATCCAGAGACAAGTTCAGCGCCCAAGCCATTTTCAGCTACCATGCAACATGATGGCTCTGGCAGCACATATGCCTGAAAGTGTATGTGATCCCTGGGGAACTGAGTGTGTGGGTGAATGGCAATATTCGAATTGGCCAGCAGGGGTCTTCCAGTGCCAAAACGACTCCACTTGGCTCATTCACTTCACATACCATCAGCTTGTCGAGCAGATCTAGAGGGAAACCCTGTTTGGTCACTTCTTGTCCAATGTCCATGGAGCCCAGGATGATGCAATCAAGCATGTTGAGCACCCACACAAAACAAGGATGCAGATCCTCAGTCCAGGCGCTAACAACTCCACATCCAGAGACAAGTTCAGCGCCCAAGCCATTTTCAGCTACCATGCAACATGATGGCTCTGGCAGCACATATGCCTGAAAGTGTATGTGATCCCTGGGGAACTGAGTGTGTGGGTGAATGGCAATATTCGAATTGGCCAGCAGGGGTCTTCCAGTGCCAAAACGACTCCACTTGGCTCATTCACTTCACATACCATCAGCTTGTCGAGCAGATCTAGAGGGAAACCCTGTTTGGTCACTTCTTGTCCAATGTCCATGGAGCCCAGGATGATGCAATCAAGCATGTTGAGCACCCACACAAAACAAGGATGCAGATCCTCAGTCCAGGCGCTAACAACTCCACATCCAGAGACAAGTTCAGCGCCCAAGCCATTTTCAGCTACCATGCAACATGATGGCTCTGGCAGCACATATGCCTGAAAGTGTATGTGATCCCTGGGGAACTGAGTGTGTGGGTGAATGGCAATATTCGAATTGGCCAGCAGGGGTCTTCCAGTGCCAAAACGACTCCACTTGGCTCATTCACTTCACATACCATCAGCTTGTCGAGCAGATCTAGAGGGAAACCCTGTTTGGTCACTTCTTGTCCAATGTCCATGGAGCCCAGGATGATGCAATCAAGCATGTTGAGCACCCACACAAAACAAGGATGCAGATCCTCAGTCCAGGCGCTAACAACTCCACATCCAGAGACAAGTTCAGCGCCCAAGCCATTTTCAGCTACCATGCAACATGATGGCTCTGGCAGCACATATGCCTGAAAGTGTATGTGATCCCTGGGGAACTGAGTGTGTGGGTGAATGGCAATATTCGAATTGGCCAGCAGGGGTCTTCCAGTGCCAAAACGACTCCACTTGGCTCATTCACTTCACATACCATCAGCTTGTCGAGCAGATCTAGAGGGAAACCCTGTTTGGTCACTTCTTGTCCAATGTCCATGGAGCCCAGGATGATGCAATCAAGCATGTTGAGCACCCACACAAAACAAGGATGCAGATCCTCAGTCCAGGCGCTAACAACTCCACATCCAGAGACAAGTTCAGCGCCCAAGCCATTTTCAGCTACCATGCAACATGATGGCTCTGGCAGCACATATGCCTGAAAGTGTATGTGATCCCTGGGGAACTGAGTGTGTGGGTGAATGGCAATATTCGAATTGGCCAGCAGGGGTCTTCCAGTGCCAAAACGACTCCACTTGGCTCATTCACTTCACATACCATCAGCTTGTCGAGCAGATCTAGAGGGAAACCCTGTTTGGTCACTTCTTGTCCAATGTCCATGGAGCCCAGGATGATGCAATCAAGCATGTTGAGCACCCACACAAAACAAGGATGCAGATCCTCAGTCCAGGCGCTAACAACTCCACATCCAGAGACAAGTTCAGCGCCCAAGCCATTTTCAGCTACCATGCAACATGATGGCTCTGGCAGCACATATGCCTGAAAGTGTATGTGATCCCTGGGGAACTGAGTGTGTGGGTGAATGGCAATATTCGAATTGGCCAGCAGGGGTCTTCCAGTGCCAAAACGACTCCACTTGGCTCATTCACTTCACATACCATCAGCTTGTCGAGCAGATCTAGAGGGAAACCCTGTTTGGTCACTTCTTGTCCAATGTCCATGGAGCCCAGGATGATGCAATCAAGCATGTTGAGCACCCACACAAAACAAGGATGCAGATCCTCAGTCCAGGCGCTAACAACTCCACATCCAGAGACAAGTTCAGCGCCCAAGCCATTTTCAGCTACCATGCAACATGATGGCTCTGGCAGCACATATGCCTGAAAGTGTATGTGATCCCTGGGGAACTGAGTGTGTGGGTGAATGGCAATATTCGAATTGGCCAGCAGGGGTCTTCCAGTGCCAAAACGACTCCACTTGGCTCATTCACTTCACATACCATCAGCTTGTCGAGCAGATCTAGAGGGAAACCCTGTTTGGTCACTTCTTGTCCAATGTCCATGGAGCCCAGGATGATGCAATCAAGCATGTTGAGCACCCACACAAAACAAGGATGCAGATCCTCAGTCCAGGCGCTAACAACTCCACATCCAGAGACAAGTTCAGCGCCCAAGCCATTTTCAGCTACCATGCAACATGATGGCTCTGGCAGCACATATGCCTGAAAGTGTATGTGATCCCTGGGGAACTGAGTGTGTGGGTGAATGGCAATATTCGAATTGGCCAGCAGGGGTCTTCCAGTGCCAAAACGACTCCACTTGGCTCATTCACTTCACATACCATCAGCTTGTCGAGCAGATCTAGAGGGAAACCCTGTTTGGTCACTTCTTGTCCAATGTCCATGGAGCCCAGGATGATGCAATCAAGCATGTTGAGCACCCACACAAAACAAGGATGCAGATCCTCAGTCCAGGCGCTAACAACTCCACATCCAGAGACAAGTTCAGCGCCCAAGCCATTTTCAGCTACCATGCAACATGATGGCTCTGGCAGCACATATGCCTGAAAGTGTATGTGATCCCTGGGGAACTGAGTGTGTGGGTGAATGGCAATATTCGAATTGGCCAGCAGGGGTCTTCCAGTGCCAAAACGACTCCACTTGGCTCATTCACTTCACATACCATCAGCTTGTCGAGCAGATCTAGAGGGAAACCCTGTTTGGTCACTTCTTGTCCAATGTCCATGGAGCCCAGGATGATGCAATCAAGCATGTTGAGCACCCACACAAAACAAGGATGCAGATCCTCAGTCCAGGCGCTAACAACTCCACATCCAGAGACAAGTTCAGCGCCCAAGCCATTTTCAGCTACCATGCAACATGATGGCTCTGGCAGCACATATGCCTGAAAGTGTATGTGATCCTGGGGAACTGAGTGTGTGGGTGAATGGCAATATTCGAATTGGCCAGCAGGGGTCTTCCAGTGCCAAAACGACTCCACTTGGCTCATTCACTTCACATACCATCAGCTTGTCGAGCAGATCTAGAGGGAAACCCTGTTTGGTCACTTCTTGTCCAATGTCCATGGAGCCCAGGATGATGCAATCAAGCATGTTGAGCACCCACACAAAACAAGGATGCAGATCCTCAGTCCAGGCGCTAACAACTCCACATCCAGAGACAAGTTCAGCGCCCAAGCCATTTTCAGCTACCATGCAACATGATGGCTCTGGCAGCACATATGCCTGAAAGTGTATGTGATCCCTGGGGAACTGAGTGTGTGGGTGAATGGCAATATTCGAATTGGCCAGCAGGGGTCTTCCAGTGCCAAAACGACTCCACTTGGCTCATTCACTTCACATACCATCAGCTTGTCGAGCAGATCTAGAGGGAAACCCTGTTTGGTCACTTCTTGTCCAATGTCCATGGAGCCCAGGATGATGCAATCAAGCATGTTGAGCACCCACACAAAACAAGGATGCAGATCCTCAGTCCAGGCGCTAACAACTCCACATCCAGAGACAAGTTCAGCGCCCAAGCCATTTTCAGCTACCATGCAACATGATGGCTCTGGCAGCACATATGCCTGAAAGTGTATGTGATCCCTGGGGAACTGAGTGTGTGGGTGAATGGCAATATTCGAATTGGCCAGCAGGGGTCTTCCAGTGCCAAAACGACTCCACTTGGCTCATTCACTTCACATACCATCAGCTTGTCGAGCAGATCTAGAGGGAAACCCTGTTTGGTCACTTCTTGTCCAATGTCCATGGAGCCCAGGATGATGCAATCAAGCATGTTGAGCACCCACACAAAACAAGGATGCAGATCCTCAGTCCAGGCGCTAACAACTCCACATCCAGAGACAAGTTCAGCGCCCAAGCCATTTTCAGCTACCATGCAACATGATGGCTCTGGCAGCACATATGCCTGAAAGTGTATGTGATCCTGGGGAACTGAGTGTGTGGGTGAATGGCAATATTCGAATTGGCCAGCAGGGGTCTTCCAGTGCCAAAACGACTCCACTTGGCTCATTCACTTCACATACCATCAGCTTGTCGAGCAGATCTAGAGGGAAACCCTGTTTGGTCACTTCTTGTCCAATGTCCATGGAGCCCAGGATGATGCAATCAAGCATGTTGAGCACCCACACAAAACAAGGATGCAGATCCTCAGTCCAGGCGCTAACAACTCCACATCCAGAGACAAGTTCAGCGCCCAAGCCATTTTCAGCTACCATGCAACATGATGGCTCTGGCAGCACATATGCCTGAAAGTGTATGTGATCCCTGGGGAACTGAGTGTGTGGGTGAATGGCAATATTCGAATTGGCCAGCAGGGGTCTTCCAGTGCCAAAACGACTCCACTTGGCTCATTCACTTCACATACCATCAGCTTGTCGAGCAGATCTAGAGGGAAACCCTGTTTGGTCACTTCTTGTCCAATGTCCATGGAGCCCAGGATGATGCAATCAAGCATGTTGAGCACCCACACAAAACAAGGATGCAGATCCTCAGTCCAGGCGCTAACAACTCCACATCCAGAGACAAGTTCAGCGCCCAAGCCATTTTCAGCTACCATGCAACATGATGGCTCTGGCAGCACATATGCCTGAAAGTGTATGTGATCCCTGGGGAACTGAGTGTGTGGGTGAATGGCAATATTCGAATTGGCCAGCAGGGGTCTTCCAGTGCCAAAACGACTCCACTTGGCTCATTCACTTCACATACCATCAGCTTGTCGAGCAGATCTAGAGGGAAACCCTGTTTGGTCACTTCTTGTCCAATGTCCATGGAGCCCAGGATGATGCAATCAAGCATGTTGAGCACCCACACAAAACAAGGATGCAGATCCTCAGTCCAGGCGCTAACAACTCCACATCCAGAGACAAGTTCAGCGCCCAAGCCATTTTCAGCTACCATGCAACATGATGGCTCTGGCAGCACATATGCCTGAAAGTGTATGTGATCCCTGGGGAACTGAGTGTGTGGGTGAATGGCAATATTCGAATTGGCCAGCAGGGGTCTTCCAGTGCCAAAACGACTCCACTTGGCTCATTCACTTCACATACCATCAGCTTGTCGAGCAGATCTAGAGGGAAACCCTGTTTGGTCACTTCTTGTCCAATGTCCATGGAGCCCAGGATGATGCAATCAAGCATGTTGAGCACCCACACAAAACAAGGATGCAGATCCTCAGTCCAGGCGCTAACAACTCCACATCCAGAGACAAGTTCAGCGCCCAAGCCATTTTCAGCTACCATGCAACATGATGGCTCTGGCAGCACATATGCCTGAAAGTGTATGTGATGCCTGGGGAACTGAGTGTGTGGGTGAATGGCAATATTCGAATTGGCCAGCAGGGGTCTTCCAGTGCCAAAACGACTCCACTTGGCTCATTCACTTCACATACCATCAGCTTGTCGAGCAGATCTAGAGGGAAACCCTGTTTGGTCACTTCTTGTCCAATGTCCATGGAGCCCAGGATGATGCAATCAAGCATGTTGAGCACCCACACAAAACAAGGATGCAGATCCTCAGTCCAGGCGCTAACAACTCCACATCCAGAGACAAGTTCAGCGCCCAAGCCATTTTCAGCTACCATGCAACATGATGGCTCTGGCAGCACATATGCCTGAAAGTGTATGTGATCCCTGGGGAACTGAGTGTGTGGGTGAATGGCAATATTCGAATTGGCCAGCAGGGGTCTTCCAGTGCCAAAACGACTCCACTTGGCTCATTCACTTCACATACCATCAGCTTGTCGAGCAGATCTAGAGGGAAACCCTGTTTGGTCACTTCTTGTCCAATGTCCATGGAGCCCAGGATGATGCAATCAAGCATGTTGAGCACCCACACAAAACAAGGATGCAGATCCTCAGTCCAGGCGCTAACAACTCCACATCCAGAGACAAGTTCAGCGCCCAAGCCATTTTCAGCTACCATGCAACATGATGGCTCTGGCAGCACATATGCCTGAAAGTGTATGTGATCCCTGGGGAACTGAGTGTGTGGGTGAATGGCAATATTCGAATTGGCCAGCAGGGGTCTTCCAGTGCCAAAACGACTCCACTTGGCTCATTCACTTCACATACCATCAGCTTGTCGAGCAGATCTAGAGGGAAACCCTGTTTGGTCACTTCTTGTCCAATGTCCATGGAGCCCAGGATGATGCAATCAAGCATGTTGAGCACCCACACAAAACAAGGATGCAGATCCTCAGTCCAGGCGCTAACAACTCCACATCCAGAGACAAGTTCAGCGCCCAAGCCATTTTCAGCTACCATGCAACATGATGGCTCTGGCAGCACATATGCCTGAAAGTGTATGTGATCCCTGGGGAACTGAGTGTGTGGGTGAATGGCAATATTCGAATTGGCCAGCAGGGGTCTTCCAGTGCCAAAACGACTCCACTTGGCTCATTCACTTCACATACCATCAGCTTGTCGAGCAGATCTAGAGGGAAACCCTGTTTGGTCACTTCTTGTCCAATGTCCATGGAGCCCAGGATGATGCAATCAAGCATGTTGAGCACCCACACAAAACAAGGATGCAGATCCTCAGTCCAGGCGCTAACAACTCCACATCCAGAGACAAGTTCAGCGCCCAAGCCATTTTCAGCTACCATGCAACATGATGGCTCTGGCAGCACATATGCCTGAAAGTGTATGTGATCCTGGGGAACTGAGTGTGTGGGTGAATGGCAATATTCGAATTGGCCAGCAGGGGTCTTCCAGTGCCAAAACGACTCCACTTGGCTCATTCACTTCACATACCATCAGCTTGTCGAGCAGATCTAGAGGGAAACCCTGTTTGGTCACTTCTTGTCCAATGTCCATGGAGCCCAGGATGATGCAATCAAGCATGTTGAGCACCCACACAAAACAAGGATGCAGATCCTCAGTCCAGGCGCTAACAACTCCACATCCAGAGACAAGTTCAGCGCCCAAGCCATTTTCAGCTACCATGCAACATGATGGCTCTGGCAGCACATATGCCTGAAAGTGTATGTGATCCCTGGGGAACTGAGTGTGTGGGTGAATGGCAATATTCGAATTGGCCAGCAGGGGTCTTCCAGTGCCAAAACGACTCCACTTGGCTCATTCACTTCACATACCATCAGCTTGTCGAGCAGATCTAGAGGGAAACCCTGTTTGGTCACTTCTTGTCCAATGTCCATGGAGCCCAGGATGATGCAATCAAGCATGTTGAGCACCCACACAAAACAAGGATGCAGATCCTCAGTCCAGGCGCTAACAACTCCACATCCAGAGACAAGTTCAGCGCCCAAGCCATTTTCAGCTACCATGCAACATGATGGCTCTGGCAGCACATATGCCTGAAAGTGTATGTGATGCCTGGGGAACTGAGTGTGTGGGTGAATGGCAATATTCGAATTGGCCAGCAGGGGTCTTCCAGTGCCAAAACGACTCCACTTGGCTCATTCACTTCACATACCATCAGCTTGTCGAGCAGATCTAGAGGGAAACCCTGTTTGGTCACTTCTTGTCCAATGTCCATGGAGCCCAGGATGATGCAATCAAGCATGTTGAGCACCCACACAAAACAAGGATGCAGATCCTCAGTCCAGGCGCTAACAACTCCACATCCAGAGACAAGTTCAGCGCCCAAGCCATTTTCAGCTACCATGCAACATGATGGCTCTGGCAGCACATATGCCTGAAAGTGTATGTGATGCCTGGGGAACTGAGTGTGTGGGTGAATGGCAATATTCGAATTGGCCAGCAGGGGTCTTCCAGTGCCAAAACGACTCCACTTGGCTCATTCACTTCACATACCATCAGCTTGTCGAGCAGATCTAGAGGGAAACCCTGTTTGGTCACTTCTTGTCCAATGTCCATGGAGCCCAGGATGATGCAATCAAGCATGTTGAGCACCCACACAAAACAAGGATGCAGATCCTCAGTCCAGGCGCTAACAACTCCACATCCAGAGACAAGTTCAGCGCCCAAGCCATTTTCAGCTACCATGCAACATGATGGCTCTGGCAGCACATATGCCTGAAAGTGTATGTGATGCCTGGGGAACTGAGTGTGTGGGTGAATGGCAATATTCGAATTGGCCAGCAGGGGTCTTCCAGTGCCAAAACGACTCCACTTGGCTCATTCACTTCACATACCATCAGCTTGTCGAGCAGATCTAGAGGGAAACCCTGTTTGGTCACTTCTTGTCCAATGTCCATGGAGCCCAGGATGATGCAATCAAGCATGTTGAGCACCCACACAAAACAAGGATGCAGATCCTCAGTCCAGGCGCTAACAACTCCACATCCAGAGACAAGTTCAGCGCCCAAGCCATTTTCAGCTACCATGCAACATGATGGCTCTGGCAGCACATATGCCTGAAAGTGTATGTGATGCCTGGGGAACTGAGTGTGTGGGTGAATGGCAATATTCGAATTGGCCAGCAGGGGTCTTCCAGTGCCAAAACGACTCCACTTGGCTCATTCACTTCACATACCATCAGCTTGTCGAGCAGATCTAGAGGGAAACCCTGTTTGGTCACTTCTTGTCCAATGTCCATGGAGCCCAGGATGATGCAATCAAGCATGTTGAGCACCCACACAAAACAAGGATGCAGATCCTCAGTCCAGGCGCTAACAACTCCACATCCAGAGACAAGTTCAGCGCCCAAGCCATTTTCAGCTACCATGCAACATGATGGCTCTGGCAGCACATATGCCTGAAAGTGTATGTGATCCCTGGGGAACTGAGTGTGTGGGTGAATGGCAATATTCGAATTGGCCAGCAGGGGTCTTCCAGTGCCAAAACGACTCCACTTGGCTCATTCACTTCACATACCATCAGCTTGTCGAGCAGATCTAGAGGGAAACCCTGTTTGGTCACTTCTTGTCCAATGTCCATGGAGCCCAGGATGATGCAATCAAGCATGTTGAGCACCCACACAAAACAAGGATGCAGATCCTCAGTCCAGGCGCTAACAACTCCACATCCAGAGACAAGTTCAGCGCCCAAGCCATTTTCAGCTACCATGCAACATGATGGCTCTGGCAGCACATATGCCTGAAAGTGTATGTGATCCCTGGGGAACTGAGTGTGTGGGTGAATGGCAATATTCGAATTGGCCAGCAGGGGTCTTCCAGTGCCAAAACGACTCCACTTGGCTCATTCACTTCACATACCATCAGCTTGTCGAGCAGATCTAGAGGGAAACCCTGTTTGGTCACTTCTTGTCCAATGTCCATGGAGCCCAGGATGATGCAATCAAGCATGTTGAGCACCCACACAAAACAAGGATGCAGATCCTCAGTCCAGGCGCTAACAACTCCACATCCAGAGACAAGTTCAGCGCCCAAGCCATTTTCAGCTACCATGCAACATGATGGCTCTGGCAGCACATATGCCTGAAAGTGTATGTGATCCCTGGGGAACTGAGTGTGTGGGTGAATGGCAATATTCGAATTGGCCAGCAGGGGTCTTCCAGTGCCAAAACGACTCCACTTGGCTCATTCACTTCACATACCATCAGCTTGTCGAGCAGATCTAGAGGGAAACCCTGTTTGGTCACTTCTTGTCCAATGTCCATGGAGCCCAGGATGATGCAATCAAGCATGTTGAGCACCCACACAAAACAAGGATGCAGATCCTCAGTCCAGGCGCTAACAACTCCACATCCAGAGACAAGTTCAGCGCCCAAGCCATTTTCAGCTACCATGCAACATGATGGCTCTGGCAGCACATATGCCTGAAAGTGTATGTGATCCCTGGGGAACTGAGTGTGTGGGTGAATGGCAATATTCGAATTGGCCAGCAGGGGTCTTCCAGTGCCAAAACGACTCCACTTGGCTCATTCACTTCACATACCATCAGCTTGTCGAGCAGATCTAGAGGGAAACCCTGTTTGGTCACTTCTTGTCCAATGTCCATGGAGCCCAGGATGATGCAATCAAGCATGTTGAGCACCCACACAAAACAAGGATGCAGATCCTCAGTCCAGGCGCTAACAACTCCACATCCAGAGACAAGTTCAGCGCCCAAGCCATTTTCAGCTACCATGCAACATGATGGCTCTGGCAGCACATATGCCTGAAAGTGTATGTGATGCCTGGGGAACTGAGTGTGTGGGTGAATGGCAATATTCGAATTGGCCAGCAGGGTCTTCCAGTGCCAAAACGACTCCACTTGGCTCATTCACTTCACATACCATCAGCTTGTCGAGCAGATCTAGAGGGAAACCCTGTTTGGTCACTTCTTGTCCAATGTCCATGGAGCCCAGGATGATGCAATCAAGCATGTTGAGCACCCACACAAAACAAGGATGCAGATCCTCAGTCCAGGCGCTAACAACTCCACATCCAGAGACAAGTTCAGCGCCCAAGCCATTTTCAGCTACCATGCAACATGATGGCTCTGGCAGCACATATGCCTGAAAGTGTATGTGATCCCTGGGGAACTGAGTGTGTGGGTGAATGGCAATATTCGAATTGGCCAGCAGGGGTCTTCCAGTGCCAAAACGACTCCACTTGGCTCATTCACTTCACATACCATCAGCTTGTCGAGCAGATCTAGAGGGAAACCCTGTTTGGTCACTTCTTGTCCAATGTCCATGGAGCCCAGGATGATGCAATCAAGCATGTTGAGCACCCACACAAAACAAGGATGCAGATCCTCAGTCCAGGCGCTAACAACTCCACATCCAGAGACAAGTTCAGCGCCCAAGCCATTTTCAGCTACCATGCAACATGATGGCTCTGGCAGCACATATGCCTGAAAGTGTATGTGATCCCTGGGGAACTGAGTGTGTGGGTGAATGGCAATATTCGAATTGGCCAGCAGGGGTCTTCCAGTGCCAAAACGACTCCACTTGGCTCATTCACTTCACATACCATCAGCTTGTCGAGCAGATCTAGAGGGAAACCCTGTTTGGTCACTTCTTGTCCAATGTCCATGGAGCCCAGGATGATGCAATCAAGCATGTTGAGCACCCACACAAAACAAGGATGCAGATCCTCAGTCCAGGCGCTAACAACTCCACATCCAGAGACAAGTTCAGCGCCCAAGCCATTTTCAGCTACCATGCAACATGATGGCTCTGGCAGCACATATGCCTGAAAGTGTATGTGATCCCTGGGGAACTGAGTGTGTGGGTGAATGGCAATATTCGAATTGGCCAGCAGGGGTCTTCCAGTGCCAAAACGACTCCACTTGGCTCATTCACTTCACATACCATCAGCTTGTCGAGCAGATCTAGAGGGAAACCCTGTTTGGTCACTTCTTGTCCAATGTCCATGGAGCCCAGGATGATGCAATCAAGCATGTTGAGCACCCACACAAAACAAGGATGCAGATCCTCAGTCCAGGCGCTAACAACTCCACATCCAGAGACAAGTTCAGCGCCCAAGCCATTTTCAGCTACCATGCAACATGATGGCTCTGGCAGCACATATGCCTGAAAGTGTATGTGATCCCTGGGGAACTGAGTGTGTGGGTGAATGGCAATATTCGAATTGGCCAGCAGGGGTCTTCCAGTGCCAAAACGACTCCACTTGGCTCATTCACTTCACATACCATCAGCTTGTCGAGCAGATCTAGAGGGAAACCCTGTTTGGTCACTTCTTGTCCAATGTCCATGGAGCCCAGGATGATGCAATCAAGCATGTTGAGCACCCACACAAAACAAGGATGCAGATCCTCAGTCCAGGCGCTAACAACTCCACATCCAGAGACAAGTTCAGCGCCCAAGCCATTTTCAGCTACCATGCAACATGATGGCTCTGGCAGCACATATGCCTGAAAGTGTATGTGATCCCTGGGGAACTGAGTGTGTGGGTGAATGGCAATATTCGAATTGGCCAGCAGGGTCTTCCAGTGCCAAAACGACTCCACTTGGCTCATTCACTTCACATACCATCAGCTTGTCGAGCAGATCTAGAGGGAAACCCTGTTTGGTCACTTCTTGTCCAATGTCCATGGAGCCCAGGATGATGCAATCAAGCATGTTGAGCACCCACACAAAACAAGGATGCAGATCCTCAGTCCAGGCGCTAACAACTCCACATCCAGAGACAAGTTCAGCGCCCAAGCCATTTTCAGCTACCATGCAACATGATGGCTCTGGCAGCACATATGCCTGAAAGTGTATGTGATCCCTGGGGAACTGAGTGTGTGGGTGAATGGCAATATTCGAATTGGCCAGCAGGGGTCTTCCAGTGCCAAAACGACTCCACTTGGCTCATTCACTTCACATACCATCAGCTTGTCGAGCAGATCTAGAGGGAAACCCTGTTTGGTCACTTCTTGTCCAATGTCCATGGAGCCCAGGATGATGCAATCAAGCATGTTGAGCACCCACACAAAACAAGGATGCAGATCCTCAGTCCAGGCGCTAACAACTCCACATCCAGAGACAAGTTCAGCGCCCAAGCCATTTTCAGCTACCATGCAACATGATGGCTCTGGCAGCACATATGCCTGAAAGTGTATGTGATCCCTGGGGAACTGAGTGTGTGGGTGAATGGCAATATTCGAATTGGCCAGCAGGGGTCTTCCAGTGCCAAAACGACTCCACTTGGCTCATTCACTTCACATACCATCAGCTTGTCGAGCAGATCTAGAGGGAAACCCTGTTTGGTCACTTCTTGTCCAATGTCCATGGAGCCCAGGATGATGCAATCAAGCATGTTGAGCACCCACACAAAACAAGGATGCAGATCCTCAGTCCAGGCGCTAACAACTCCACATCCAGAGACAAGTTCAGCGCCCAAGCCATTTTCAGCTACCATGCAACATGATGGCTCTGGCAGCACATATGCCTGAAAGTGTATGTGATCCCTGGGGAACTGAGTGTGTGGGTGAATGGCAATATTCGAATTGGCCAGCAGGGGTCTTCCAGTGCCAAAACGACTCCACTTGGCTCATTCACTTCACATACCATCAGCTTGTCGAGCAGATCTAGAGGGAAACCCTGTTTGGTCACTTCTTGTCCAATGTCCATGGAGCCCAGGATGATGCAATCAAGCATGTTGAGCACCCACACAAAACAAGGATGCAGATCCTCAGTCCAGGCGCTAACAACTCCACATCCAGAGACAAGTTCAGCGCCCAAGCCATTTTCAGCTACCATGCAACATGATGGCTCTGGCAGCACATATGCCTGAAAGTGTATGTGATCCCTGGGGAACTGAGTGTGTGGGTGAATGGCAATATTCGAATTGGCCAGCAGGGGTCTTCCAGTGCCAAAACGACTCCACTTGGCTCATTCACTTCACATACCATCAGCTTGTCGAGCAGATCTAGAGGGAAACCCTGTTTGGTCACTTCTTGTCCAATGTCCATGGAGCCCAGGATGATGCAATCAAGCATGTTGAGCACCCACACAAAACAAGGATGCAGATCCTCAGTCCAGGCGCTAACAACTCCACATCCAGAGACAAGTTCAGCGCCCAAGCCATTTTCAGCTACCATGCAACATGATGGCTCTGGCAGCACATATGCCTGAAAGTGTATGTGATCCCTGGGGAACTGAGTGTGTGGGTGAATGGCAATATTCGAATTGGCCAGCAGGGGTCTTCCAGTGCCAAAACGACTCCACTTGGCTCATTCACTTCACATACCATCAGCTTGTCGAGCAGATCTAGAGGGAAACCCTGTTTGGTCACTTCTTGTCCAATGTCCATGGAGCCCAGGATGATGCAATCAAGCATGTTGAGCACCCACACAAAACAAGGATGCAGATCCTCAGTCCAGGCGCTAACAACTCCACATCCAGAGACAAGTTCAGCGCCCAAGCCATTTTCAGCTACCATGCAACATGATGGCTCTGGCAGCACATATGCCTGAAAGTGTATGTGATCCCTGGGGAACTGAGTGTGTGGGTGAATGGCAATATTCGAATTGGCCAGCAGGGGTCTTCCAGTGCCAAAACGACTCCACTTGGCTCATTCACTTCACATACCATCAGCTTGTCGAGCAGATCTAGAGGGAAACCCTGTTTGGTCACTTCTTGTCCAATGTCCATGGAGCCCAGGATGATGCAATCAAGCATGTTGAGCACCCACACAAAACAAGGATGCAGATCCTCAGTCCAGGCGCTAACAACTCCACATCCAGAGACAAGTTCAGCGCCCAAGCCATTTTCAGCTACCATGCAACATGATGGCTCTGGCAGCACATATGCCTGAAAGTGTATGTGATCCCTGGGGAACTGAGTGTGTGGGTGAATGGCAATATTCGAATTGGCCAGCAGGGGTCTTCCAGTGCCAAAACGACTCCACTTGGCTCATTCACTTCACATACCATCAGCTTGTCGAGCAGATCTAGAGGGAAACCCTGTTTGGTCACTTCTTGTCCAATGTCCATGGAGCCCAGGATGATGCAATCAAGCATGTTGAGCACCCACACAAAACAAGGATGCAGATCCTCAGTCCAGGCGCTAACAACTCCACATCCAGAGACAAGTTCAGCGCCCAAGCCATTTTCAGCTACCATGCAACATGATGGCTCTGGCAGCACATATGCCTGAAAGTGTATGTGATCCCTGGGGAACTGAGTGTGTGGGTGAATGGCAATATTCGAATTGGCCAGCAGGGGTCTTCCAGTGCCAAAACGACTCCACTTGGCTCATTCACTTCACATACCATCAGCTTGTCGAGCAGATCTAGAGGGAAACCCTGTTTGGTCACTTCTTGTCCAATGTCCATGGAGCCCAGGATGATGCAATCAAGCATGTTGAGCACCCACACAAAACAAGGATGCAGATCCTCAGTCCAGGCGCTAACAACTCCACATCCAGAGACAAGTTCAGCGCCCAAGCCATTTTCAGCTACCATGGAACATGATGGCTCTGGCAGCACATATGCCTGAAAGTGTATGTGATCCCTGGGGAACTGAGTGTGTGGGTGAATGGCAATATTCGAATTGGCCAGCAGGGGTCTTCCAGTGCCAAAACGACTCCACTTGGCTCATTCACTTCACATACCATCAGCTTGTCGAGCAGATCTAGAGGGAAACCCTGTTTGGTCACTTCTTGTCCAATGTCCATGGAGCCCAGGATGATGCAATCAAGCATGTTGAGCACCCACACAAAACAAGGATGCAGATCCTCAGTCCAGGCGCTAACAACTCCACATCCAGAGACAAGTTCAGCGCCCAAGCCATTTTCAGCTACCATGCAACATGATGGCTCTGGCAGCACATATGCCTGAAAGTGTATGTGATCCCTGGGGAACTGAGTGTGTGGGTGAATGGCAATATTCGAATTGGCCAGCAGGGGTCTTCCAGTGCCAAAACGACTCCACTTGGCTCATTCACTTCACATACCATCAGCTTGTCGAGCAGATCTAGAGGGAAACCCTGTTTGGTCACTTCTTGTCCAATGTCCATGGAGCCCAGGATGATGCAATCAAGCATGTTGAGCACCCACACAAAACAAGGATGCAGATCCTCAGTCCAGGCGCTAACAACTCCACATCCAGAGACAAGTTCAGCGCCCAAGCCATTTTCAGCTACCATGCAACATGATGGCTCTGGCAGCACATATGCCTGAAAGTGTATGTGATCCCTGGGGAACTGAGTGTGTGGGTGAATGGCAATATTCGAATTGGCCAGCAGGGGTCTTCCAGTGCCAAAACGACTCCACTTGGCTCATTCACTTCACATACCATCAGCTTGTCGAGCAGATCTAGAGGGAAACCCTGTTTGGTCACTTCTTGTCCAATGTCCATGGAGCCCAGGATGATGCAATCAAGCATGTTGAGCACCCACACAAAACAAGGATGCAGATCCTCAGTCCAGGCGCTAACAACTCCACCTCCAGAGACAAGTTCAGCGCCCAAGCCATTTTCAGCTACCAGGGAAACAACGGCTCTGGCAGCACATATGCCTGAAAGTGTATGTGATCCCTGGGGAACTGAGTGTGTGGGTGAATGGCAATATTCGAATTGGCCAGCAGGGGTCTTCCAGTGCCAAAACGACTCCACTTGGCTCATTCACTTCACATACCATCAGCTTGTCGAGCAGATCTAGAGGGAAACCCTGTTTGGTCACTTCTTGTCCAATGTCCATGGAGCCCAGGATGATGCAATCAAGCATGTTGAGCACCCACACAAAACAAGGATGCAGATCCTCAGTCCAGGCGCTAACAACTCCACATCCAGAGACAAGTTCAGCGCCCAAGCCATTTTCAGCTACCATGCAACATGATGGCTCTGGCAGCACATATGCCTGAAAGTGTATGTGATCCCTGGGGAACTGAGTGTGTGGGTGAATGGCAATATTCGAATTGGCCAGCAGGGGTCTTCCAGTGCCAAAACGACTCCACTTGGCTCATTCACTTCACATACCATCAGCTTGTCGAGCAGATCTAGAGGGAAACCCTGTTTGGTCACTTCTTGTCCAATGTCCATGGAGCCCAGGATGATGCAATCAAGCATGTTGAGCACCCACACAAAACAAGGATGCAGATCCTCAGTCCAGGCGCTAACAACTCCACATCCAGAGACAAGTTCAGCGCCCAAGCCATTTTCAGCTACCATGCAACATGATGGCTCTGGCAGCACATATGCCTGAAAGTGTATGTGATCCCTGGGGAACTGAGTGTGTGGGTGAATGGCAATATTCGAATTGGCCAGCAGGGGTCTTCCAGTGCCAAAACGACTCCACTTGGCTCATTCACTTCACATACCATCAGCTTGTCGAGCAGATCTAGAGGGAAACCCTGTTTGGTCACTTCTTGTCCAATGTCCATGGAGCCCAGGATGATGCAATCAAGCATGTTGAGCACCCACACAAAACAAGGATGCAGATCCTCAGTCCAGGCGCTAACAACTCCACATCCAGAGACAAGTTCAGCGCCCAAGCCATTTTCAGCTACCATGCAACATGATGGCTCTGGCAGCACATATGCCTGAAAGTGTATGTGATCCCTGGGGAACTGAGTGTGTGGGTGAATGGCAATATTCGAATTGGCCAGCAGGGGTCTTCCAGTGCCAAAACGACTCCACTTGGCTCATTCACTTCACATACCATCAGCTTGTCGAGCAGATCTAGAGGGAAACCCTGTTTGGTCACTTCTTGTCCAATGTCCATGGAGCCCAGGATGATGCAATCAAGCATGTTGAGCACCCACACAAAACAAGGATGCAGATCCTCAGTCCAGGCGCTAACAACTCCACATCCAGAGACAAGTTCAGCGCCCAAGCCATTTTCAGCTACCATGCAACATGATGGCTCTGGCAGCACATATGCCTGAAAGTGTATGTGATCCCTGGGGAACTGAGTGTGTGGGTGAATGGCAATATTCGAATTGGCCAGCAGGGGTCTTCCAGTGCCAAAACGACTCCACTTGGCTCATTCACTTCACATACCATCAGCTTGTCGAGCAGATCTAGAGGGAAACCCTGTTTGGTCACTTCTTGTCCAATGTCCATGGAGCCCAGGATGATGCAATCAAGCATGTTGAGCACCCACACAAAACAAGGATGCAGATCCTCAGTCCAGGCGCTAACAACTCCACATCCAGAGACAAGTTCAGCGCCCAAGCCATTTTCAGCTACCATGCAACATGATGGCTCTGGCAGCACATATGCCTGAAAGTGTATGTGATCCCTGGGGAACTGAGTGTGTGGGTGAATGGCAATATTCGAATTGGCCAGCAGGGGTCTTCCAGTGCCAAAACGACTCCACTTGGCTCATTCACTTCACATACCATCAGCTTGTCGAGCAGATCTAGAGGGAAACCCTGTTTGGTCACTTCTTGTCCAATGTCCATGGAGCCCAGGATGATGCAATCAAGCATGTTGAGCACCCACACAAAACAAGGATGCAGATCCTCAGTCCAGGCGCTAACAACTCCACATCCAGAGACAAGTTCAGCGCCCAAGCCATTTTCAGCTACCATGCAACATGATGGCTCTGGCAGCACATATGCCTGAAAGTGTATGTGATCCCTGGGGAACTGAGTGTGTGGGTGAATGGCAATATTCGAATTGGCCAGCAGGGGTCTTCCAGTGCCAAAACGACTCCACTTGGCTCATTCACTTCACATACCATCAGCTTGTCGAGCAGATCTAGAGGGAAACCCTGTTTGGTCACTTCTTGTCCAATGTCCATGGAGCCCAGGATGATGCAATCAAGCATGTTGAGCACCCACACAAAACAAGGATGCAGATCCTCAGTCCAGGCGCTAACAACTCCACATCCAGAGACAAGTTCAGCGCCCAAGCCATTTTCAGCTACCATGCAACATGATGGCTCTGGCAGCACATATGCCTGAAAGTGTATGTGATCCCTGGGGAACTGAGTGTGTGGGTGAATGGCAATATTCGAATTGGCCAGCAGGGGTCTTCCAGTGCCAAAACGACTCCACTTGGCTCATTCACTTCACATACCATCAGCTTGTCGAGCAGATCTAGAGGGAAACCCTGTTTGGTCACTTCTTGTCCAATGTCCATGGAGCCCAGGATGATGCAATCAAGCATGTTGAGCACCCACACAAAACAAGGATGCAGATCCTCAGTCCAGGCGCTAACAACTCCACATCCAGAGACAAGTTCAGCGCCCAAGCCATTTTCAGCTACCATGCAACATGATGGCTCTGGCAGCACATATGCCTGAAAGTGTATGTGATCCCTGGGGAACTGAGTGTGTGGGTGAATGGCAATATTCGAATTGGCCAGCAGGGGTCTTCCAGTGCCAAAACGACTCCACTTGGCTCATTCACTTCACATACCATCAGCTTGTCGAGCAGATCTAGAGGGAAACCCTGTTTGGTCACTTCTTGTCCAATGTCCATGGAGCCCAGGATGATGCAATCAAGCATGTTGAGCACCCACACAAAACAAGGATGCAGATCCTCAGTCCAGGCGCTAACAACTCCACATCCAGAGACAAGTTCAGCGCCCAAGCCATTTTCAGCTACCATGCAACATGATGGCTCTGGCAGCACATATGCCTGAAAGTGTATGTGATCCCTGGGGAACTGAGTGTGTGGGTGAATGGCAATATTCGAATTGGCCAGCAGGGGTCTTCCAGTGCCAAAACGACTCCACTTGGCTCATTCACTTCACATACCATCAGCTTGTCGAGCAGATCTAGAGGGAAACCCTGTTTGGTCACTTCTTGTCCAATGTCCATGGAGCCCAGGATGATGCAATCAAGCATGTTGAGCACCCACACAAAACAAGGATGCAGATCCTCAGTCCAGGCGCTAACAACTCCACATCCAGAGACAAGTTCAGCGCCCAAGCCATTTTCAGCTACCATGCAACATGATGGCTCTGGCAGCACATATGCCTGAAAGTGTATGTGATGCCTGGGGAACTGAGTGTGTGGGTGAATGGCAATATTCGAATTGGCCAGCAGGGTCTTCCAGTGCCAAAACGACTCCACTTGGCTCATTCACTTCACATACCATCAGCTTGTCGAGCAGATCTAGAGGGAAACCCTGTTTGGTCACTTCTTGTCCAATGTCCATGGAGCCCAGGATGATGCAATCAAGCATGTTGAGCACCCACACAAAACAAGGATGCAGATCCTCAGTCCAGGCGCTAACAACTCCACATCCAGAGACAAGTTCAGCGCCCAAGCCATTTTCAGCTACCATGCAACATGATGGCTCTGGCAGCACATATGCCTGAAAGTGTATGTGATGCCTGGGGAACTGAGTGTGTGGGTGAATGGCAATATTCGAATTGGCCAGCAGGGGTCTTCCAGTGCCAAAACGACTCCACTTGGCTCATTCACTTCACATACCATCAGCTTGTCGAGCAGATCTAGAGGGAAACCCTGTTTGGTCACTTCTTGTCCAATGTCCATGGAGCCCAGGATGATGCAATCAAGCATGTTGAGCACCCACACAAAACAAGGATGCAGATCCTCAGTCCAGGCGCTAACAACTCCACATCCAGAGACAAGTTCAGCGCCCAAGCCATTTTCAGCTACCATGCAACATGATGGCTCTGGCAGCACATATGCCTGAAAGTGTATGTGATCCCTGGGGAACTGAGTGTGTGGGTGAATGGCAATATTCGAATTGGCCAGCAGGGGTCTTCCAGTGCCAAAACGACTCCACTTGGCTCATTCACTTCACATACCATCAGCTTGTCGAGCAGATCTAGAGGGAAACCCTGTTTGGTCACTTCTTGTCCAATGTCCATGGAGCCCAGGATGATGCAATCAAGCATGTTGAGCACCCACACAAAACAAGGATGCAGATCCTCAGTCCAGGCGCTAACAACTCCACATCCAGAGACAAGTTCAGCGCCCAAGCCATTTTCAGCTACCATGCAACATGATGGCTCTGGCAGCACATATGCCTGAAAGTGTATGTGATCCCTGGGGAACTGAGTGTGTGGGTGAATGGCAATATTCGAATTGGCCAGCAGGGGTCTTCCAGTGCCAAAACGACTCCACTTGGCTCATTCACTTCACATACCATCAGCTTGTCGAGCAGATCTAGAGGGAAACCCTGTTTGGTCACTTCTTGTCCAATGTCCATGGAGCCCAGGATGATGCAATCAAGCATGTTGAGCACCCACACAAAACAAGGATGCAGATCCTCAGTCCAGGCGCTAACAACTCCACATCCAGAGACAAGTTCAGCGCCCAAGCCATTTTCAGCTACCATGCAACATGATGGCTCTGGCAGCACATATGCCTGAAAGTGTATGTGATCCCTGGGGAACTGAGTGTGTGGGTGAATGGCAATATTCGAATTGGCCAGCAGGGTCTTCCAGTGCCAAAACGACTCCACTTGGCTCATTCACTTCACATACCATCAGCTTGTCGAGCAGATCTAGAGGGAAACCCTGTTTGGTCACTTCTTGTCCAATGTCCATGGAGCCCAGGATGATGCAATCAAGCATGTTGAGCACCCACACAAAACAAGGATGCAGATCCTCAGTCCAGGCGCTAACAACTCCACATCCAGAGACAAGTTCAGCGCCCAAGCCATTTTCAGCTACCATGCAACATGATGGCTCTGGCAGCACATATGCCTGAAAGTGTATGTGATCCCTGGGGAACTGAGTGTGTGGGTGAATGGCAATATTCGAATTGGCCAGCAGGGGTCTTCCAGTGCCAAAACGACTCCACTTGGCTCATTCACTTCACATACCATCAGCTTGTCGAGCAGATCTAGAGGGAAACCCTGTTTGGTCACTTCTTGTCCAATGTCCATGGAGCCCAGGATGATGCAATCAAGCATGTTGAGCACCCACACAAAACAAGGATGCAGATCCTCAGTCCAGGCGCTAACAACTCCACATCCAGAGACAAGTTCAGCGCCCAAGCCATTTTCAGCTACCATGCAACATGATGGCTCTGGCAGCACATATGCCTGAAAGTGTATGTGATCCCTGGGGAACTGAGTGTGTGGGTGAATGGCAATATTCGAATTGGCCAGCAGGGGTCTTCCAGTGCCAAAACGACTCCACTTGGCTCATTCACTTCACATACCATCAGCTTGTCGAGCAGATCTAGAGGGAAACCCTGTTTGGTCACTTCTTGTCCAATGTCCATGGAGCCCAGGATGATGCAATCAAGCATGTTGAGCACCCACACAAAACAAGGATGCAGATCCTCAGTCCAGGCGCTAACAACTCCACATCCAGAGACAAGTTCAGCGCCCAAGCCATTTTCAGCTACCATGCAACATGATGGCTCTGGCAGCACATATGCCTGAAAGTGTATGTGATCCCTGGGGAACTGAGTGTGTGGGTGAATGGCAATATTCGAATTGGCCAGCAGGGGTCTTCCAGTGCCAAAACGACTCCACTTGGCTCATTCACTTCACATACCATCAGCTTGTCGAGCAGATCTAGAGGGAAACCCTGTTTGGTCACTTCTTGTCCAATGTCCATGGAGCCCAGGATGATGCAATCAAGCATGTTGAGCACCCACACAAAACAAGGATGCAGATCCTCAGTCCAGGCGCTAACAACTCCACATCCAGAGACAAGTTCAGCGCCCAAGCCATTTTCAGCTACCATGCAACATGATGGCTCTGGCAGCACATATGCCTGAAAGTGTATGTGATGCCTGGGGAACTGAGTGTGTTGGGTGAATGGCAATATTCGAATTGGCCAGCAGGGGTCTTCCAGTGCCAAAACGACTCCACTTGGCTCATTCACTTCACATACCATCAGCTTGTGGAGCAGATCTAGAGGGAAACCCTGTTTGGTCACTTCTTGTCCAATGTCCATGGAGCCCAGGATGATGCAATCAAGCATGTTGAGCACCCACACAAAACAAGGATGCAGATCCTCAGTCCAGGCGCTAACAACTCCACATCCAGAGACAAGTTCAGCGCCCAAGCCATTTTCAGATACCATGCAACATGATGGCTCTGGCAGCACATATGCCTGAAAGTGTATGTGATGCCTGGGGAACTGAGTGTGTTGGTGAATGGCAATATTCGAATTGGCCAGCAGGGGTCTTCCAGTGCCAAAACGACTCCACTTGGCTCATTCACTTCACATACCATCAGCTTGTCGAGCAGATCTAGAGGGAAACCCTGTTTGGTCACTTCTTGTCCAATGTCCATGGAGCCCAGGATGATGCAATCAAGCATGTTGAGCACCCACACAAAACAAGGATGCAGATCCTCAGTCCAGGCGCTAACAACTCCACATCCAGAGACAAGTTCAGCGCCCAAGCCATTTTCAGCTACCATGCAACATGATGGCTCTGGCAGCACATATGCCTGAAAGTGTATGTGATGCCTGGGGAACTGAGTGTGTGGGTGAATGGCAATATTCGAATTGGCCAGCAGGGGTCTTCCAGTGCCAAAACGACTCCACTTGGCTCATTCACTTCACATACCATCAGCTTGTCGAGCAGATCTAGAGGGAAACCCTGTTTGGTCACTTCTTGTCCAATGTCCATGGAGCCCAGGATGATGCAATCAAGCATGTTGAGCACCCACACAAAACAAGGATGCAGATCCTCAGTCCAGGCGCTAACAACTCCACATCCAGAGACAAGTTCAGCGCCCAAGCCATTTTCAGCTACCATGCAACATGATGGCTCTGGCAGCACATATGCCTGAAAGTGTATGTGATGCCTGGGGAACTGAGTGTGTGGGTGAATGGCAATATTCGAATTGGCCAGCAGGGGTCTTCCAGTGCCAAAACGACTCCACTTGGCTCATTCACTTCACATACCATCAGCTTGTCGAGCAGATCTAGAGGGAAACCCTGTTTGGTCACTTCTTGTCCAATGTCCATGGAGCCCAGGATGATGCAATCAAGCATGTTGAGCACCCACACAAAACAAGGATGCAGATCCTCAGTCCAGGCGCTAACAACTCCACATCCAGAGACAAGTTCAGCGCCCAAGCCATTTTCAGCTACCATGCAACATGATGGCTCTGGCAGCACATATGCCTGAAAGTGTATGTGATGCCTGGGGAACTGAGTGTGTTGGTGAATGGCAATATTCGAATTGGCCAGCAGGGGTCTTCCAGTGCCAAAACCACTCCACTTGGCTCATTCACTTCACATACCATCAGCTTGTCGAGCAGATCTAGAGGGAAACCCTGTTTGGTCACTTCTTGTCCAATGTCCATGGAGCCCAGGATGATGCAATCAAGCATGTTGAGCACCCACACAAAACAAGGATGCAGATCCTCAGTCCAGGCGCTAACAACTCCACATCCAGAGACAAGTTCAGCGCCCAAGCCATTTTCAGCTACCATGCAACATGATGGCTCTGGCAGCACATATGCCTGAAAGTGTATGTGATGCCTGGGGAACTGAGTGTGTTGGTGAATGGCAATATTCGAATTGGCCAGCAGGGGTCTTCCAGTGCCAAAACCACTCCACTTGGCTCATTCACTTCACATACCATCAGCTTGTCGAGCAGATCTAGAGGGAAACCCTGTTTGGTCACTTCTTGTCCAATGTCCATGGAGCCCAGGATGATGCAATCAAGCATGTTGAGCACCCACACAAAACAAGGATGCAGATCCTCAGTCCAGGCGCTAACAACTCCACATCCAGAGACAAGTTCAGCGCCCAAGCCATTTTCAGCTACCATGCAACATGATGGCTCTGGCAGCACATATGCCTGAAAGTGTATGTGATGCCTGGGGAACTGAGTGTGTGGGTGAATGGCAATATTCGAATTGGCCAGCAGGGGTCTTCCAGTGCCAAAACCACTCCACTTGGCTCATTCACTTCACATACCATCAGCTTGTCGAGCAGATCTAGAGGGAAACCCTGTTTGGTCACTTCTTGTCCAATGTCCATGGAGCCCAGGATGATGCAATCAAGCATGTTGAGCACCCACACAAAACAAGGATGCAGATCCTCAGTCCAGGCGCTAACAACTCCACATCCAGAGACAAGTTCAGCGCCCAAGCCATTTTCAGCTACCATGCAACATGATGGCTCTGGCAGCACATATGCCTGAAAGTGTATGTGATGCCTGGGGAACTGAGTGTGTGGGTGAATGGCAATATTCGAATTGGCCAGCAGGGGTCTTCCAGTGCCAAAACCACTCCACTTGGCTCATTCACTTCACATACCATCAGCTTGTCGAGCAGATCTAGAGGGAAACCCTGTTTGGTCACTTCTTGTCCAATGTCCATGGAGCCCAGGATGATGCAATCAAGCATGTTGAGCACCCACACAAAACAAGGATGCAGATCCTCAGTCCAGGCGCTAACAACTCCACATCCAGAGACAAGTTCAGCGCCCAAGCCATTTTCAGCTACCATGCAACATGATGGCTCTGGCAGCACATATGCCTGAAAGTGTATATGATGCCTGGGGAACTGAGTGTGTTGGTGAATGGCAATATTCGAATTGGCCAGCAGGGTTCTTCCCGTGCCAAAACGACTCCACTTGGCTCATTCACTTCACATACCATCAGCTTGTCGAGCAGATCTAGAGGGAAACCCTGTTTGGTCACTTCTTGTCCAATGTCCATGGAGCCCAGGATGATGCAATCAAGCATGTTGAGCACCCACACAAAACAAGGATGCAGATCCTCAGTCCAGGCGCTAACAACTCCACATCCAGAGACAAGTTCAGCGCCCAAGCCATTTTCAGCTACCATGCAACATGATGGCTCTGGCAGCACATATGCCTGAAAGTGTATGTGATGCCTGGGGAACTGAGTGTGTGGGTGAATGGCAATATTCGAATTGGCCAGCAGGGGTCTTCCAGTGCCAAAACCACTCCACTTGGCTCATTCACTTCACATACCATCAGCTTGTCGAGCAGATCTAGAGGGAAACCCTGTTTGGTCACTTCTTGTCCAATGTCCATGGAGCCCAGGATGATGCAATCAAGCATGTTGAGCACCCACACAAAACAAGGATGCAGATCCTCAGTCCAGGCGCTAACAACTCCACATCCAGAGACAAGTTCAGCGCCCAAGCCATTTTCAGCTACCATGCAACATGATGGCTCTGGCAGCACATATGCCTGAAAGTGTATGTGATGCCTGGGGAACTGAGTGTGTGGGTGAATGGCAATATTCGAATTGGCCAGCAGGGGTCTTCCAGTGCCAAAACCACTCCACTTGGCTCATTCACTTCACATACCATCAGCTTGTCGAGCAGATCTAGAGGGAAACCCTGTTTGGTCACTTCTTGTCCAATGTCCATGGAGCCCAGGATGATGCAATCAAGCATGTTGAGCACCCACACAAAACAAGGATGCAGATCCTCAGTCCAGGCGCTAACAACTCCACATCCAGAGACAAGTTCAGCGCCCAAGCCATTTTCAGCTACCATGCAACATGATGGCTCTGGCAGCACATATGCCTGAAAGTGTATGTGATGCCTGGGGAACTGAGTGTGTGGGTGAATGGCAATATTCGAATTGGCCAGCAGGGGTCTTCCAGTGCCAAAACCACTCCACTTGGCTCATTCACTTCACATACCATCAGCTTGTCGAGCAGATCTAGAGGGAAACCCTGTTTGGTCACTTCTTGTCCAATGTCCATGGAGCCCAGGATGATGCAATCAAGCATGTTGAGCACCCACACAAAACAAGGATGCAGATCCTCAGTCCAGGCGCTAACAACTCCACATCCAGAGACAAGTTCAGCGCCCAAGCCATTTTCAGCTACCATGCAACATGATGGCTCTGGCAGCACATATGCCTGAAAGTGTATGTGATGCCTGGGGAACTGAGTGTGTGGGTGAATGGCAATATTCGAATTGGCCAGCAGGGGTCTTCCAGTGCCAAAACCACTCCACTTGGCTCATTCACTTCACATACCATCAGCTTGTCGAGCAGATCTAGAGGGAAACCCTGTTTGGTCACTTCTTGTCCAATGTCCATGGAGCCCAGGATGATGCAATCAAGCATGTTGAGCACCCACACAAAACAAGGATGCAGATCCTCAGTCCAGGCGCTAACAACTCCACATCCAGAGACAAGTTCAGCGCCCAAGCCATTTTCAGCTACCATGCAACATGATGGCTCTGGCAGCACATATGCCTGAAAGTGTATGTGATGCCTGGGGAACTGAGTGTGTTGGTGAATGGCAATATTCGAATTGGCCAGCAGGGGTCTTCCAGTGCCAAAACCACTCCACTTGGCTCATTCACTTCACATACCATCAGCTTGTCGAGCAGATCTAGAGGGAAACCCTGTTTGGTCACTTCTTGTCCAATGTCCATGGAGCCCAGGATGATGCAATCAAGCATGTTGAGCACCCACACAAAACAAGGATGCAGATCCTCAGTCCAGGCGCTAACAACTCCACATCCAGAGACAAGTTCAGCGCCCAAGCCATTTTCAGCTACCATGCAACATGATGGCTCTGGCAGCACATATGCCTGAAAGTGTATGTGATGCCTGGGGAACTGAGTGTGTGGGTGAATGGCAATATTCGAATTGGCCAGCAGGGGTCTTCCAGTGCCAAAACCACTCCACTTGGCTCATTCACTTCACATACCATCAGCTTGTCGAGCAGATCTAGAGGGAAACCCTGTTTGGTCACTTCTTGTCCAATGTCCATGGAGCCCAGGATGATGCAATCAAGCATGTTGAGCACCCACACAAAACAAGGATGCAGATCCTCAGTCCAGGCGCTAACAACTCCACATCCAGAGACAAGTTCAGCGCCCAAGCCATTTTCAGCTACCATGCAACATGATGGCTCTGGCAGCACATATGCCTGAAAGTGTATGTGATGCCTGGGGAACTGAGTGTGTGGGTGAATGGCAATATTCGAATTGGCCAGCAGGGGTCTTCCAGTGCCAAAACCACTCCACTTGGCTCATTCACTTCACATACCATCAGCTTGTCGAGCAGATCTAGAGGGAAACCCTGTTTGGTCACTTCTTGTCCAATGTCCATGGAGCCCAGGATGATGCAATCAAGCATGTTGAGCACCCACACAAAACAAGGATGCAGATCCTCAGTCCAGGCGCTAACAACTCCACATCCAGAGACAAGTTCAGCGCCCAAGCCATTTTCAGCTACCATGCAACATGATGGCTCTGGCAGCACATATGCCTGAAAGTGTATGTGATGCCTGGGGAACTGAGTGTGTGGGTGAATGGCAATATTCGAATTGGCCAGCAGGGGTCTTCCAGTGCCAAAACCACTCCACTTGGCTCATTCACTTCACATACCATCAGCTTGTCGAGCAGATCTAGAGGGAAACCCTGTTTGGTCACTTCTTGTCCAATGTCCATGGAGCCCAGGATGATGCAATCAAGCATGTTGAGCACCCACACAAAACAAGGATGCAGATCCTCAGTCCAGGCGCTAACAACTCCACATCCAGAGACAAGTTCAGCGCCCAAGCCATTTTCAGCTACCATGCAACATGATGGCTCTGGCAGCACATATGCCTGAAAGTGTATGTGATGCCTGGGGAACTGAGTGTGTTGGGTGAATGGCAATATTCGAATTGGCCAGCAGGGGTCTTCCAGTGCCAAAACAACTCCACTAGGCTCATTCACTTCACATACCATCAGCTTGTCGAGCAGATCTAGAGGGAAACCCTGTTTGGTCACTTCTTGTCCAATGTCCATGGAGCCCAGGATGATGCAATCAAGCATGTTGAGCACCCACACAAAACAAGGATGCAGATCCTCAGTCCAGGCGCTAACAACTCCACATCCAGAGACAAGTTCAGCGCCCAAGCCATTTTCAGCTACCATGCAACATGATGGCTCTGGCAGCACATATGCCTGAAAGTGTATGTGATGCCTGGGGAACTGAGTGTGTGGGTGAATGGCAATATTCGAATTGGCCAGCAGGGGTCTTCCAGTGCCAAAACCACTCCACTTGGCTCATTCACTTCACATACCATCAGCTTGTCGAGCAGATCTAGAGGGAAACCCTGTTTGGTCACTTCTTGTCCAATGTCCATGGAGCCCAGGATGATGCAATCAAGCATGTTGAGCACCCACACAAAACAAGGATGCAGATCCTCAGTCCAGGCGCTAACAACTCCACATCCAGAGACAAGTTCAGCGCCCAAGCCATTTTCAGCTACCATGCAACATGATGGCTCTGGCAGCACATATGCCTGAAAGTGTATGTGATGCCTGGGGAACTGAGTGTGTTGGTGAATGGCAATATTCGAATTGGCCAGCAGGGGTCTTCCAGTGCCAAAACCACTCCACTTGGCTCATTCACTTCACATGCCATCAGCTTGTCGAGCAGATCTAGAGGGAAACCCTGTTTGGTCACTTCTTGTCCAATGTCCATGGAGCCCAGGATGATGCAATCAAGCATGTTGAGCACCCACACAAAACAAGGATGCAGATCCTCAGTCCAGGCGCTAACAACTCCACATCCAGAGACAAGTTCAGCGCCCAAGCCATTTTCAGCTACCATGCAACATGATGGCTCTGGCAGCACATATGCCTGAAAGTGTATGTGATGCCTGGGGAACTGAGTGTGTGGGTGAATGGCAATATTCGAATTGGCCAGCAGGGGTCTTCCAGTGCCAAAACCACTCCACTTGGCTCATTCACTTCACATACCATCAGCTTGTCGAGCAGATCTAGAGGGAAACCCTGTTTGGTCACTTCTTGTCCAATGTCCATGGAGCCCAGGATGATGCAATCAAGCATGTTGAGCACCCACACAAAACAAGGATGCAGATCCTCAGTCCAGGCGCTAACAACTCCACATCCAGAGACAAGTTCAGCGCCCAAGCCATTTTCAGCTACCATGCAACATGATGGCTCTGGCAGCACATATGCCTGAAAGTGTATGTGATGCCTGGGGAACTGAGTGTGTGGGTGAATGGCAATATTCGAATTGGCCAGCAGGGGTCTTCCAGTGCCAAAACCACTCCACTTGGCTCATTCACTTCACATACCATCAGCTTGTCGAGCAGATCTAGAGGGAAACCCTGTTTGGTCACTTCTTGTCCAATGTCCATGGAGCCCAGGATGATGCAATCAAGCATGTTGAGCACCCACACAAAACAAGGATGCAGATCCTCAGTCCAGGCGCTAACAACTCCACATCCAGAGACAAGTTCAGCGCCCAAGCCATTTTCAGCTACCATGCAACATGATGGCTCTGGCAGCACATATGCCTGAAAGTGTATGTGATGCCTGGGGAACTGAGTGTGTGGGTGAATGGCAATATTCGAATTGGCCAGCAGGGGTCTTCCAGTGCCAAAACCACTCCACTTGGCTCATTCACTTCACATACCATCAGCTTGTCGAGCAGATCTAGAGGGAAACCCTGTTTGGTCACTTCTTGTCCAATGTCCATGGAGCCCAGGATGATGCAATCAAGCATGTTGAGCACCCACACAAAACAAGGATGCAGATCCTCAGTCCAGGCGCTAACAACTCCACATCCAGAGACAAGTTCAGCGCCCAAGCCATTTTCAGCTACCATGCAACATGATGGCTCTGGCAGCACATATGCCTGAAAGTGTATGTGATGCCTGGGGAACTGAGTGTGTGGGTGAATGGCAATATTCGAATTGGCCAGCAGGGGTCTTCCAGTGCCAAAACCACTCCACTTGGCTCATTCACTTCACATACCATCAGCTTGTCGAGCAGATCTAGAGGGAAACCCTGTTTGGTCACTTCTTGTCCAATGTCCATGGAGCCCAGGATGATGCAATCAAGCATGTTGAGCACCCACACAAAACAAGGATGCAGATCCTCAGTCCAGGCGCTAACAACTCCACATCCAGAGACAAGTTCAGCGCCCAAGCCATTTTCAGCTACCATGCAACATGATGGCTCTGGCAGCACATATGCCTGAAAGTGTATGTGATGCCTGGGGAACTGAGTGTGTTGGGTGAATGGCAATATTCGAATTGGCCAGCAGGGGTCTTCCAGTGCCAAAACCACTCCACTTGGCTCATTCACTTCACATACCATCAGCTTGTCGAGCAGATCTAGAGGGAAACCCTGTTTGGTCACTTCTTGTCCAATGTCCATGGAGCCCAGGATGATGCAATCAAGCATGTTGAGCACCCACACAAAACAAGGATGCAGATCCTCAGTCCAGGCGCTAACAACTCCACATCCAGAGACAAGTTCAGCGCCCAAGCCATTTTCAGCTACCATGCAACATGATGGCTCTGGCAGCACATATGCCTGAAAGTGTATGTGATGCCTGGGGAACTGAGTGTGTGGGTGAATGGCAATATTCGAATTGGCCAGCAGGGGTCTTCCAGTGCCAAAACCACTCCACTTGGCTCATTCACTTCACATACCATCAGCTTGTCGAGCAGATCTAGAGGGAAACCCTGTTTGGTCACTTCTTGTCCAATGTCCATGGAGCCCAGGATGATGCAATCAAGCATGTTGAGCACCCACACAAAACAAGGATGCAGATCCTCAGTCCAGGCGCTAACAACTCCACATCCAGAGACAAGTTCAGCGCCCAAGCCATTTTCAGCTACCATGCAACATGATGGCTCTGGCAGCACATATGCCTGAAAGTGTATGTGATGCCTGGGGAACTGAGTGTGTGGGTGAATGGCAATATTCGAATTGGCCAGCAGGGGTCTTCCAGTGCCAAAACCACTCCACTTGGCTCATTCACTTCACATACCATCAGCTTGTCGAGCAGATCTAGAGGGAAACCCTGTTTGGTCACTTCTTGTCCAATGTCCATGGAGCCCAGGATGATGCAATCAAGCATGTTGAGCACCCACACAAAACAAGGATGCAGATCCTCAGTCCAGGGGCTAACAACTCCACATCCAGAGACAAGTTCAGCGCCCAAGCCATTTTCAGCTACCATGCAACATGATGGCTCTGGCAGCACATATGCCTGAAAGTGTATGTGATGCCTGGGGAACTGAGTGTGTTGGTGAATGGCAATATTCGAATTGGCCAGCAGGGGTCTTCCAGTGCCAAAACCACTCCACTTGGCTCATTCACTTCACATGCCATCAGCTTGTCGAGCAGATCTAGAGGGAAACCCTGTTTGGTCACTTCTTGTCCAATGTCCATGGAGCCCAGGATGATGCAATCAAGCATGTTGAGCACCCACACAAAACAAGGATGCAGATCCTCAGTCCAGGCGCTAACAACTCCACATCCAGAGACAAGTTCAGCGCCCAAGCCATTTTCAGCTACCATGCAACATGATGGCTCTGGCAGCACATATGCCTGAAAGTGTATGTGATGCCTGGGGAACTGAGTGTGTTGGTGAATGGCAATATTCGAATTGGCCAGCAGGGGTCTTCCAGTGCCAAAACCACTCCACTTGGCTCATTCACTTCACATGCCATCAGCTTGTCGAGCAGATCTAGAGGGAAACCCTGTTTGGTCACTTCTTGTCCAATGTCCATGGAGCCCAGGATGATGCAATCAAGCATGTTGAGCACCCACACAAAACAAGGATGCAGATCCTCAGTCCAGGCGCTAACAACTCCACATCCAGAGACAAGTTCAGCGCCCAAGCCATTTTCAGCTACCATGCAACATGATGGCTCTGGCAGCACATATGCCTGAAAGTGTATGTGATGCCTGGGGAACTGAGTGTGTTGGTGAATGGCAATATTCGAATTGGCCAGCAGGGGTCTTCCAGTGCCAAAACCACTCCACTTGGCTCATTCACTTCACATACCATCAGCTTGTCGAGCAGATCTAGAGGGAAACCCTGTTTGGTCACTTCTTGTCCAATGTCCATGGAGCCCAGGATGATGCAATCAAGCATGTTGAGCACCCACACAAAACAAGGATGCAGATCCTCAGTCCAGGCGCTAACAACTCCACATCCAGAGACAAGTTCAGCGCCCAAGCCATTTTCAGCTACCATGCAACATGATGGCTCTGGCAGCACATATGCCTGAAAGTGTATGTGATGCCTGGGGAACTGAGTGTGTTGGTGAATGGCAATATTCGAATTGGCCAGCAGGGGTCTTCCAGTGCCAAAACCACTCCACTTGGCTCATTCACTTCACATACCATCAGCTTGTCGAGCAGATCTAGAGGGAAACCCTGTTTGGTCACTTCTTGTCCAATGTCCATGGAGCCCAGGATGATGCAATCAAGCATGTTGAGCACCCACACAAAACAAGGATGCAGATCCTCAGTCCAGGCGCTAACAACTCCACATCCAGAGACAAGTTCAGCGCCCAAGCCATTTTCAGCTACCATGCAACATGATGGCTCTGGCAGCACATATGCCTGAAAGTGTATGTGATGCCTGGGGAACTGAGTGTGTTGGTGAATGGCAATATTCGAATTGGCCAGCAGGGGTCTTCCAGTGCCAAAACCACTCCACTTGGCTCATTCACTTCACATGCCATCAGCTTGTCGAGCAGATCTAGAGGGAAACCCTGTTTGGTCACTTCTTGTCCAATGTCCATGGAGCCCAGGATGATGCAATCAAGCATGTTGAGCACCCACACAAAACAAGGATGCAGATCCTCAGTCCAGGCGCTAACAACTCCACATCCAGAGACAAGTTCAGCGCCCAAGCCATTTTCAGCTACCATGCAACATGATGGCTCTGGCAGCACATATGCCTGAAAGTGTATGTGATGCCTGGGGAACTGAGTGTGTTGGTGAATGGCAATATTCGAATTGGCCAGCAGGGGTCTTCCAGTGCCAAAACCACTCCACTTGGCTCATTCACTTCACATACCATCAGCTTGTCGAGCAGATCTAGAGGGAAACCCTGTTTGGTCACTTCTTGTCCAATGTCCATGGAGCCCAGGATGATGCAATCAAGCATGTTGAGCACCCACACAAAACAAGGATGCAGATCCTCAGTCCAGGCGCTAACAACTCCACATCCAGAGACAAGTTCAGCGCCCAAGCCATTTTCAGCTACCATGCAACATGATGGCTCTGGCAGCACATATGCCTGAAAGTGTATGTGATGCCTGGGGAACTTAATGTTTTGGGTGAATGGCAATATTCGAATTGGCCAGCAGGGGTCTTCCAGTGCCAAAACCACTCCACTTGGCTCATTCACTTCACATGCCATCAGCTTGTCGAGCAGATCTAGAGGGAAACCCTGTTTGGTCACTTCTTGTCCAATGTCCATGGAGCCCAGGATGATGCAATCAAGCATGTTGAGCACCCACACAAAACAAGGATGCAGATCCTCAGTCCAGGCGCTAACAACTCCACATCCAGAGACAAGTTCAGCGCCCAAGCCATTTTCAGCTACCATGCAACATGATGGCTCTGGCAGCACATATGCCTGAAAGTGTATGTGATGCCTGGGGAACTGAGTGTGTTGGTGAATGGCAATATTCGAATTGGCCAGCAGGGGTCTTCCAGTGCCAAAACCACTCCACTTGGCTCATTCACTTCACATACCATCAGCTTGTCGAGCAGATCTAGAGGGAAACCCTGTTTGGTCACTTCTTGTCCAATGTCCATGGAGCCCAGGATGATGCAATCAAGCATGTTGAGCACCCACACAAAACAAGGATGCAGATCCTCAGTCCAGGCGCTAACAACTCCACATCCAGAGACAAGTTCAGCGCCCAAGCCATTTTCAGCTACCATGCAACATGATGGCTCTGGCAGCACATATGCCTGAAAGTGTATGTGATGCCTGGGGAACTGAGTGTGTTGGTGAATGGCAATATTCGAATTGGCCAGCAGGGGTCTTCCAGTGCCAAAACCACTCCACTTGGCTCATTCACTTCACATGCCATCAGCTTGTCGAGCAGATCTAGAGGGAAACCCTGTTTGGTCACTTCTTGTCCAATGTCCATGGAGCCCAGGATGATGCAATCAAGCATGTTGAGCACCCACACAAAACAAGGATGCAGATCCTCAGTCCAGGCGCTAACAACTCCACATCCAGAGACAAGTTCAGCGCCCAAGCCATTTTCAGCTACCATGCAACATGATGGCTCTGGCAGCACATATGCCTGAAAGTGTATGTGATGCCTGGGGAACTGAGTGTGTTGGTGAATGGCAATATTCGAATTGGCCAGCAGGGGTCTTCCAGTGCCAAAACCACTCCACTTGGCTCATTCACTTCACATGCCATCAGCTTGTCAAGCAGATCTAGAGGGAAACCCTGTTTGGTCACTTCTTGTCCAATGTCCATGGAGCCCAGGATGATGCAATCAAGCATGTTGAGCACCCACACAAAACAAGGATGCAGATCCTCAGTCCAGGCGCTAACAACTCCACATCCAGAGACAAGTTCAGCGCCCAAGCCATTTTCAGCTACCATGCAACATGATGGCTCTGGCAGCACATATGCCTGAAAGTGTATGTGATGCCTGGGGAACTGAGTGTGTTGGTGAATGGCAATATTCGAATTGGCCAGCAGGGGTCTTCCAGTGCCAAAACCACTCCACTTGGCTCATTCACTTCACATACCATCAGCTTGTCGAGCAGATCTAGAGGGAAACCCTGTTTGGTCACTTCTTGTCCAATGTCCATGGAGCCCAGGATGATGCAATCAAGCATGTTGAGCACCCACACAAAACAAGGATGCAGATCCTCAGTCCAGGCGCTAACAACTCCACATCCAGAGACAAGTTCAGCGCCCAAGCCATTTTCAGCTACCATGCAACATGATGGCTCTGGCAGCACATATGCCTGAAAGTGTATGTGATGCCTGGGGAACTGAGTGTGTTGGTGAATGGCAATATTCGAATTGGCCAGCAGGGGTCTTCCAGTGCCAAAACCACTCCACTTGGCTCATTCACTTCACATGCCATCAGCTTGTCGAGCAGATCTAGAGGGAAACCCTGTTTGGTCACTTCTTGTCCAATGTCCATGGAGCCCAGGATGATGCAATCAAGCATGTTGAGCACCCACACAAAACAAGGATGCAGATCCTCAGTCCAGGCGCTAACAACTCCACATCCAGAGACAAGTTCAGCGCCCAAGCCATTTTCAGCTACCATGCAACATGATGGCTCTGGCAGCACATATGCCTGAAAGTGTATGTGATGCCTGGGGAACTGAGTGTGTTGGTGAATGGCAATATTCGAATTGGCCAGCAGGGGTCTTCCAGTGCCAAAACCACTCCACTTGGCTCATTCACTTCACATACCATCAGCTTGTCGAGCAGATCTAGAGGGAAACCCTGTTTGGTCACTTCTTGTCCAATGTCCATGGAGCCCAGGATGATGCAATCAAGCATGTTGAGCACCCACACAAAACAAGGATGCAGATCCTCAGTCCAGGCGCTAACAACTCCACATCCAGAGACAAGTTCAGCGCCCAAGCCATTTTCAGCTACCATGCAACATGATGGCTCTGGCAGCACATATGCCTGAAAGTGTATGTGATGCCTGGGGAACTGAGTGTGTTGGTGAATGGCAATATTCGAATTGGCCAGCAGGGGTCTTCCAGTGCCAAAACCACTCCACTTGGCTCATTCACTTCACATGCCATCAGCTTGTCGAGCAGATCTAGAGGGAAACCCTGTTTGGTCACTTCTTGTCCAATGTCCATGGAGCCCAGGATGATGCAATCAAGCATGTTGAGCACCCACACAAAACAAGGATGCAGATCCTCAGTCCAGGCGCTAACAACTCCACATCCAGAGACAAGTTCAGCGCCCAAGCCATTTTCAGCTACCATGCAACATGATGGCTCTGGCAGCACATATGCCTGAAAGTGTATGTGATGCCTGGGGAACTGAGTGTGTGGGTGAATGGCAATATTCGAATTGGCCAGCAGGGGTCTTCCAGTGCCAAAACCACTCCACTTGGCTCATTCACTTCACATACCATCAGCTTGTCGAGCAGATCTAGAGGGAAACCCTGTTTGGTCACTTCTTGTCCAATGTCCATGGAGCCCAGGATGATGCAATCAAGCATGTTGAGCACCCACACAAAACAAGGATGCAGATCCTCAGTCCAGGCGCTAACAACTCCACATCCAGAGACAAGTTCAGCGCCCAAGCCATTTTCAGCTACCATGCAACATGATGGCTCTGGCAGCACATATGCCTGAAAGTGTATGTGATGCCTGGGGAACTGAGTGTGTTGGTGAATGGCAATATTCGAATTGGCCAGCAGGGGTCTTCCAGTGCCAAAACCACTCCACTTGGCTCATTCACTTCACATGCCATCAGCTTGTCGAGCAGATCTAGAGGGAAACCCTGTTTGGTCACTTCTTGTCCAATGTCCATGGAGCCCAGGATGATGCAATCAAGCATGTTGAGCACCCACACAAAACAAGGATGCAGATCCTCAGTCCAGGCGCTAACAACTCCACATCCAGAGACAAGTTCAGCGCCCAAGCCATTTTCAGCTACCATGCAACATGATGGCTCTGGCAGCACATATGCCTGAAAGTGTATGTGATGCCTGGGGAACTGAGTGTGTTGGTGAATGGCAATATTCGAATTGGCCAGCAGGGTCTTCCAGTGCCAAAACCACTCCACTTGGCTCATTCACTTCACATGCCATCAGCTTGTCGAGCAGATCTAGAGGGAAACCCTGTTTGGTCACTTCTTGTCCAATGTCCATGGAGCCCAGGATGATGCAATCAAGCATGTTGAGCACCCACACAAAACAAGGATGCAGATCCTCAGTCCAGGCGCTAACAACTCCACATCCAGAGACAAGTTCAGCGCCCAAGCCATTTTCAGCTACCATGCAACATGATGGCTCTGGCAGCACATATGCCTGAAAGTGTATGTGATGCCTGGGGAACTGAGTGTGTTGGTGAATGGCAATATTCGAATTGGCCAGCAGGGGTCTTCCAGTGCCAAAACCACTCCACTTGGCTCATTCACTTCACATGCCATCAGCTTGTCGAGCAGATCTAGAGGGAAACCCTGTTTGGTCACTTCTTGTCCAATGTCCATGGAGCCCAGGATGATGCAATCAAGCATGTTGAGCACCCACACAAAACAAGGATGCAGATCCTCAGTCCAGGCGCTAACAACTCCACATCCAGAGACAAGTTCAGCGCCCAAGCCATTTTCAGCTACCATGCAACATGATGGCTCTGGCAGCACATATGCCTGAAAGTGTATGTGATGCCTGGGGAACTGAGTGTGTTGGTGAATGGCAATATTCGAATTGGCCAGCAGGGGTCTTCCAGTGCCAAAACCACTCCACTTGGCTCATTCACTTCACATACCATCAGCTTGTCGAGCAGATCTAGAGGGAAACCCTGTTTGGTCACTTCTTGTCCAATGTCCATGGAGCCCAGGATGATGCAATCAAGCATGTTGAGCACCCACACAAAACAAGGATGCAGATCCTCAGTCCAGGCGCTAACAACTCCACATCCAGAGACAAGTTCAGCGCCCAAGCCATTTTCAGCTACCATGCAACATGATGGCTCTGGCAGCACATATGCCTGAAAGTGTATGTGATGCCTGGGGAACTGAGTGTGTTGGTTGAATGGCAATATTCGAATTGGCCAGCAGGGGTCTTCCAGTGCCAAAACCACTCCACTTGGCTCATTCACTTCACATGCCATCAGCTTGTCGAGCAGATCTAGAGGGAAACCCTGTTTGGTCACTTCTTGTCCAATGTCCATGGAGCCCAGGATGATGCAATCAAGCATGTTGAGCACCCACACAAAACAAGGATGCAGATCCTCAGTCCAGGCGCTAACAACTCCACATCCAGAGACAAGTTCAGCGCCCAAGCCATTTTCAGCTACCATGCAACATGATGGCTCTGGCAGCACATATGCCTGAAAGTGTATGTGATGCCTGGGGAACTGAGTGTGTTGGTGAATGGCAATATTCGAATTGGCCAGCAGGGTCTTCCAGTGCCAAAACCACTCCACTTGGCTCATTCACTTCACATGCCATCAGCTTGTCGAGCAGATCTAGAGGGAAACCCTGTTTGGTCACTTCTTGTCCAATGTCCATGGAGCCCAGGATGATGCAATCAAGCATGTTGAGCACCCACACAAAACAAGGATGCAGATCCTCAGTCCAGGCGCTAACAACTCCACATCCAGAGACAAGTTCAGCGCCCAAGCCATTTTCAGCTACCATGCAACATGATGGCTCTGGCAGCACATATGCCTGAAAGTGTATGTGATGCCTGGGGAACTGAGTGTGTTGGTGAATGGCAATATTCGAATTGGCCAGCAGGGGTCTTCCAGTGCCAAAACCACTCCACTTGGCTCATTCACTTCACATGCCATCAGCTTGTCGAGCAGATCTAGAGGGAAACCCTGTTTGGTCACTTCTTGTCCAATGTCCATGGAGCCCAGGATGATGCAATCAAGCATGTTGAGCACCCACACAAAACAAGGATGCAGATCCTCAGTCCAGGCGCTAACAACTCCACATCCAGAGACAAGTTCAGCGCCCAAGCCATTTTCAGCTACCATGCAACATGATGGCTCTGGCAGCACATATGCCTGAAAGTGTATGTGATGCCTGGGGAACTGAGTGTGTGGGTGAATGGCAATATTCGAATTGGCCAGCAGGGGTCTTCCAGTGCCAAAACCACTCCACTTGGCTCATTCACTTCACATACCATCAGCTTGTCGAGCAGATCTAGAGGGAAACCCTGTTTGGTCACTTCTTGTCCAATGTCCATGGAGCCCAGGATGATGCAATCAAGCATGTTGAGCACCCACACAAAACAAGGATGCAGATCCTCAGTCCAGGCGCTAACAACTCCACATCCAGAGACAAGTTCAGCGCCCAAGCCATTTTCAGCTACCATGCAACATGATGGCTCTGGCAGCACATATGCCTGAAAGTGTATGTGATGCCTGGGGAACTGAGTGTGTTGGGTGAATGGCAATATTCGAATTGGCCAGCAGGGGTCTTCCAGTGCCAAAACCACTCCACTTGGCTCATTCACTTCACATGCCATCAGGTTGTCGAGCAGATTTAGAGGGAAACCCTGTTTGGTCACTTCTTGTCCAATGTCCATGGAGCCCAGGATGATGCAATCAAGCATGTTGAGCACCCACACAAAACAAGGATGCAGATCCTCAGTCCAGGCGCTAACAACTCCACATCCAGAGACAAGTTCAGCGCCCAAGCCATTTTCAGCTACCATGCAACATGATGGCTCTGGCAGCACATATGCCTGAAAGTGTATGTGATGCCTGGGGAACTGAGTGTGTTGGTGAATGGCAATATTCGAATTGGCCAGCAGGGGTCTTCCAGTGCCAAAACCACTCCACTTGGCTCATTCACTTCACATGCCATCAGCTTGTCGAGCAGATCTAGAGGGAAACCCTGTTTGGTCACTTCTTGTCCAATGTCCATGGAGCCCAGGATGATGCAATCAAGCATGTTGAGCACCCACACAAAACAAGGATGCAGATCCTCAGTCCAGGCGCTAACAACTCCACATCCAGAGACAAGTTCAGCGCCCAAGCCATTTTCAGCTACCATGCAACATGATGGCTCTGGCAGCACATATGCCTGAAAGTGTATGTGATGCCTGGGGAACTGAGTGTGTGGGTGAATGGCAATATTCGAATTGGCCAGCAGGGGTCTTCCAGTGCCAAAACCACTCCACTTGGCTCATTCACTTCACATGCCATCAGCTTGTCGAGCAGATCTAGAGGGAAACCCTGTTTGGTCACTTCTTGTCCAATGTCCATGGAGCCCAGGATGATGCAATCAAGCATGTTGAGCACCCACACAAAACAAGGATGCAGATCCTCAGTCCAGGCGCTAACAACTCCACATCCAGAGACAAGTTCAGCGCCCAAGCCATTTTCAGCTACCATGCAACATGATGGCTCTGGCAGCACATATGCCTGAAAGTGTATGTGATGCCTGGGGAACTGAGTGTGTGGGTGAATGGCAATATTCGAATTGGCCAGCAGGGGTCTTCCAGTGCCAAAACCACTCCACTTGGCTCATTCACTTCACATACCATCAGCTTGTCGAGCAGATCTAGAGGGAAACCCTGTTTGGTCACTTCTTGTCCAATGTCCATGGAGCCCAGGATGATGCAATCAAGCATGTTGAGCACCCACACAAAACAAGGATGCAGATCCTCAGTCCAGGCGCTAACAACTCCACATCCAGAGACAAGTTCAGCGCCCAAGCCATTTTCAGCTACCATGCAACATGATGGCTCTGGCAGCACATATGCCTGAAAGTGTATGTGATGCCTGGGGAACTGAGTGTGTTGGTGAATGGCAATATTCGAATTGGCCAGCAGGGGTCTTCCAGTGCCAAAACCACTCCACTTGGCTCATTCACTTCACATACCATCAGCTTGTCGAGCAGATCTAGAGGGAAACCCTGTTTGGTCACTTCTTGTCCAATGTCCATGGAGCCCAGGATGATGCAATCAAGCATGTTGAGCACCCACACAAAACAAGGATGCAGATCCTCAGTCCAGGCGCTAACAACTCCACATCCAGAGACAAGTTCAGCGCCCAAGCCATTTTCAGCTACCATGCAACATGATGGCTCTGGCAGCACATATGCCTGAAAGTGTATGTGATCCCTGGGGAACTGAGTGTGTTGGTGAATGGCAATATTCGAATTGGCCAGCAGGGTCTTCCAGTGCCAAAACCACTCCACTTGGCTCATTCACTTCACATGCCATCAGCTTGTCGAGCAGATCTAGAGGGAAACCCTGTTTGGTCACTTCTTGTCCAATGTCCATGGAGCCCAGGATGATGCAATCAAGCATGTTGAGCACCCACACAAAACAAGGATGCAGATCCTCAGTCCAGGCGCTAACAACTCCACATCCAGAGACAAGTTCAGCGCCCAAGCCATTTTCAGCTACCATGCAACATGATGGCTCTGGCAGCACATATGCCTGAAAGTGTATGTGATGCCTGGGGAACTGAGTGTGTTGGGTGAATGGCAATATTCGAATTGGCCAGCAGGGGTCTTCCAGTGCCAAAACCACTCCACTTGGCTCATTCACTTCACATGCCATCAGCTTGTCGAGCAGATCTAGAGGGAAACCCTGTTTGGTCACTTCTTGTCCAATGTCCATGGAGCCCAGGATGATGCAATCAAGCATGTTGAGCACCCACACAAAACAAGGATGCAGATCCTCAGTCCAGGCGCTAACAACTCCACATCCAGAGACAAGTTCAGCGCCCAAGCCATTTTCAGCTACCATGCAACATGATGGCTCTGGCAGCACATATGCCTGAAAGTGTATGTGATGCCTGGGGAACTGAGTGTGTTGGTGAATGGCAATATTCGAATTGGCCAGCAGGGGTCTTCCAGTGCCAAAACCACTCCACTTGGCTCATTCACTTCACATACCATCAGCTTGTCGAGCAGATCTAGAGGGAAACCCTGTTTGGTCACTTCTTGTCCAATGTCCATGGAGCCCAGGATGATGCAATCAAGCATGTTGAGCACCCACACAAAACAAGGATGCAGATCCTCAGTCCAGGCGCTAACAACTCCACATCCAGAGACAAGTTCAGCGCCCAAGCCATTTTCAGCTACCATGCAACATGATGGCTCTGGCAGCACATATGCCTGAAAGTGTATGTGATGCCTGGGGAACTGAGTGTGTTGGTGAATGGCAATATTCGAATTGGCCAGCAGGGGTCTTCCAGTGCCAAAACCACTCCACTTGGCTCATTCACTTCACATGCCATCAGCTTGTCGAGCAGATCTAGAGGGAAACCCTGTTTGGTCACTTCTTGTCCAATGTCCATGGAGCCCAGGATGATGCAATCAAGCATGTTGAGCACCCACACAAAACAAGGATGCAGATCCTCAGTCCAGGCGCTAACAACTCCACATCCAGAGACAAGTTCAGCGCCCAAGCCATTTTCAGCTACCATGCAACATGATGGCTCTGGCAGCACATATGCCTGAAAGTGTATGTGATGCCTGGGGAACTGAGTGTGTTGGTGAATGGCAATATTCGAATTGGCCAGCAGGGGTCTTCCAGTGCCAAAACCACTCCACTTGGCTCATTCACTTCACATGCCATCAGCTTGTCGAGCAGATCTAGAGGGAAACCCTGTTTGGTCACTTCTTGTCCAATGTCCATGGAGCCCAGGATGATGCAATCAAGCATGTTGAGCACCCACACAAAACAAGGATGCAGATCCTCAGTCCAGGCGCTAACAACTCCACATCCAGAGACAAGTTCAGCGCCCAAGCCATTTTCAGCTACCATGCAACATGATGGCTCTGGCAGCACATATGCCTGAAAGTGTATGTGATGCCTGGGGAACTGAGTGTGTTGGTGAATGGCAATATTCGAATTGGCCAGCAGGGGTCTTCCAGTGCCAAAACCACTCCACTTGGCTCATTCACTTCACATGCCATCAGCTTGTCGAGCAGATCTAGAGGGAAACCCTGTTTGGTCACTTCTTGTCCAATGTCCATGGAGCCCAGGATGATGCAATCAAGCATGTTGAGCACCCACACAAAACAAGGATGCAGATCCTCAGTCCAGGCGCTAACAACTCCACATCCAGAGACAAGTTCAGCGCCCAAGCCATTTTCAGCTACCATGCAACATGATGGCTCTGGCAGCACATATGCCTGAAAGTGTATGTGATGCCTGGGGAACTGAGTGTGTTGGGTGAATGGCAATATTCGAATTGGCCAGCAGGGGTCTTCCAGTGCCAAAACCACTCCACTTGGCTCATTCACTTCACATGCCATCAGCTTGTCGAGCAGATCTAGAGGGAAACCCTGTTTGGTCACTTCTTGTCCAATGTCCATGGAGCCCAGGATGATGCAATCAAGCATGTTGAGCACCCACACAAAACAAGGATGCAGATCCTCAGTCCAGGCGCTAACAACTCCACATCCAGAGACAAGTTCAGCGCCCAAGCCATTTTCAGCTACCATGCAACATGATGGCTCTGGCAGCACATATGCCTGAAAGTGTATGTGATGCCTGGGGAACTGAGTGTGTGGGTGAATGGCAATATTCGAATTGGCCAGCAGGGGTCTTCCAGTGCCAAAACCACTCCACTTGGCTCATTCACTTCACATACCATCAGCTTGTCGAGCAGATCTAGAGGGAAACCCTGTTTGGTCACTTCTTGTCCAATGTCCATGGAGCCCAGGATGATGCAATCAAGCATGTTGAGCACCCACACAAAACAAGGATGCAGATCCTCAGTCCAGGCGCTAACAACTCCACATCCAGAGACAAGTTCAGCGCCCAAGCCATTTTCAGCTACCATGCAACATGATGGCTCTGGCAGCACATATGCCTGAAAGTGTATGTGATGCCTGGGGAACTGAGTGTGTTGGTGAATGGCAATATTCGAATTGGCCAGCAGGGGTCTTCCAGTGCCAAAACCACTCCACTTGGCTCATTCACTTCACATACCATCAGCTTGTCGAGCAGATCTAGAGGGAAACCCTGTTTGGTCACTTCTTGTCCAATGTCCATGGAGCCCAGGATGATGCAATCAAGCATGTTGAGCACCCACACAAAACAAGGATGCAGATCCTCAGTCCAGGCGCTAACAACTCCACATCCAGAGACAAGTTCAGCGCCCAAGCCATTTTCAGCTACCATGCAACATGATGGCTCTGGCAGCACATATGCCTGAAAGTGTATGTGATGCCTGGGGAACTGAGTGTGTTGGTGAATGGCAATATTCGAATTGGCCAGCAGGGGTCTTCCAGTGCCAAAACCACTCCACTTGGCTCATTCACTTCACATGCCATCAGCTTGTCGAGCAGATCTAGAGGGAAACCCTGTTTGGTCACTTCTTGTCCAATGTCCATGGAGCCCAGGATGATGCAATCAAGCATGTTGAGCACCCACACAAAACAAGGATGCAGATCCTCAGTCCAGGCGCTAACAACTCCACATCCAGAGACAAGTTCAGCGCCCAAGCCATTTTCAGCTACCATGCAACATGATGGCTCTGGCAGCACATATGCCTGAAAGTGTATGTGATGCCTGGGGAACTGAGTGTGTTGGGGAATGGCAATATTCGAATTGGCCAGCAGGGGTCTTCCAGTGCCAAAACCACTCCACTTGGCTCATTCACTTCACATACCATCAGCTTGTCGAGCAGATCTAGAGGGAAACCCTGTTTGGTCACTTCTTGTCCAATGTCCATGGAGCCCAGGATGATGCAATCAAGCATGTTGAGCACCCACACAAAACAAGCATGCAGATCCTCAGTCCAGGCGCTAACAACTCCACATCCAGAGACAAGTTCAGCGCCCAAGCCATTTTCAGCTACCATGCAACATGATGGCTCTGGCAGCACATATGCCTGAAAGTGTATGTGATGCCTGGGGAACTGAGTGTGTTGGTGAATGGCAATATTCGAATTGGCCAGCAGGGGTCTTCCAGTGCCAAAACCACTCCACTTGGCTCATTCACTTCACATACCATCAGCTTGTCGAGCAGATCTAGAGGGAAACCCTGTTTGGTCACTTCTTGTCCAATGTCCATGGAGCCCAGGATGATGCAATCAAGCATGTTGAGCACCCACACAAAACAAGGATGCAGATCCTCAGTCCAGGCGCTAACAACTCCACATCCAGAGACAAGTTCAGCGCCCAAGCCATTTTCAGCTACCATGCAACATGATGGCTCTGGCAGCACATATGCCTGAAAGTGTATGTGATGCCTGGGGAACTGAGTGTGTTGGTGAATGGCAATATTCGAATTGGCCAGCAGGGGTCTTCCAGTGCCAAAACCACTCCACTTGGCTCATTCACTTCACATACCATCAGCTTGTCGAGCAGATCTAGAGGGAAACCCTGTTTGGTCACTTCTTGTCCAATGTCCATGGAGCCCAGGATGATGCAATCAAGCATGTTGAGCACCCACACAAAACAAGGATGCAGATCCTCAGTCCAGGCGCTAACAACTCCACATCCAGAGACAAGTTCAGCGCCCAAGCCATTTTCAGCTACCATGCAACATGATGGCTCTGGCAGCACATATGCCTGAAAGTGTATGTGATGCCTGGGGAACTGAGTGTGTTGGTGAATGGCAATATTCGAATTGGCCAGCAGGGGTCTTCCAGTGCCAAAACCACTCCACTTGGCTCATTCACTTCACATACCATCAGCTTGTCGAGCAGATCTAGAGGGAAACCCTGTTTGGTCACTTCTTGTCCAATGTCCATGGAGCCCAGGATGATGCAATCAAGCATGTTGAGCACCCACACAAAACAAGGATGCAGATCCTCAGTCCAGGCGCTAACAACTCCACATCCAGAGACAAGTTCAGCGCCCAAGCCATTTTCAGCTACCATGCAACATGATGGCTCTGGCAGCACATATGCCTGAAAGTGTATGTGATGCCTGGGGAACTGAGTGTGTGGGTGAATGGCAATATTCGAATTGGTCAA